>NC_134490.1:32428718-32511812 GCF_040206685.1 Ascaphus truei
ACTCTTCTTTCCTCCTGTCCAGGGACTGACACTCAGACAGGAGTATGATGAAAGCAAAGGCATCTTTATTGTAGCAGTCACTGTAGATCTTTCACAGCGGTGCATAGAGTCATCGGAGGATCCCAGGCCTCTGGATGGTGCTGGCTCTCCTAGTGTGGAGCCTTAGATCTTCCTGAGCCAGCCGGCCATGAGGGCCTGACTGGCCTCTCTCTCCCACAGGGAGAAGAGACAGGCCCCCCACCTCCACTCGGTTGGAAGGGTGCGAGAGAACGAACTAAATTTAGCACTGCCTCTCTGAGGAACCAGAAGGGGAGGGCTCAAAGTCTGTACCTATACCTGATAGGTTATATACAGGCCATGAGTCACCACCACACTTCTATCACTCAGAAAGAAGCATGAGGGGGGGGGGTCAAAAGCCCTCAGGATGGCCTGTCACTGCCTAGACTGTTTAGGCTTATGTGACGGGGGGGGGGGGGGGAGAGGTAGAATAGACTAACCATGTTACTGTAACTGTGCAGGACAGGCCTATTGAGACCATTCTCCCTCCACTGTTAGGACCTGCATATTTTGTGTCGATCATACAGTACATATGTACTCGTTCAGCTGATTGAGCAGCCATGCATATTAGACGGACATATGACCACCACATATATTGAAGGGACGCACTGAACAAACACTATTGCACATACTTTTGACTGAGATTTTGTATAGAAATGTCATAGCTGATACTATCGGCACTAGATACATCCAAAGGATACTATGGTCAGTTTTTGCGCATAAGATCTACAATCAACATTTGCTCTGAAGCACTGATTGTTATACCACACACTTTCATCTATAACTGGACACAGTTGGCAAACACATGATCATGTTCAATTCTGTCTGTTGAAGTGTACAATGCAGCCCTTAAAAAAGAAAATGATTTGGGGGGGAATTTGCGTTCCACTTATGTGATCTCAGGACCATGTAAGTGCCTTCAAAAATAGTTGTACTCTGGCAGATTTCCAACATTTCTAAACCTGTTTAAATGTTGGAGCAAAATATCATGAGCCCTATGTTGAAAACATTAATGCTGTAACCCAGAGGTTCTCAACTCCAGTCCTCAAGAATGCCGCCCCCCCCCCCAAACAGGTCAGGTTTTTAGGATATCCTGCTTCAGCACTGGTGGCTTAATCAGTCACTGCTTCATCACAGATGGTTCAATCAGAAGCTCAGTCTTTGACTTAGCTGAAGCTGGGATATCCTGAAAACCTGACCCCTTGTGGGGTGGCAGGGGGGTTCTTGAGGTGACTGGGGCTTCAGACAGGTATCCCAGGTATAAATAACACAAGCGGACTGCAGCGACCTTACAACCTGCAAAGCACAGGGGGAGGTCACGTGATGAAGCCAACCAGTAGTACCCCTCCGGCTTTTCTTGTTTGCACTTCCGCCCCTACCAAGATGGTGGCGACGGCGGCCGGACGTGGTGTGGTTCTGGCTCGGTTTGGTTCCGGGGCGCTGTCGCCAATTTGGGTCATGGCGGTGTCCCGGTTGGAACTGAACTTTGTGCGGCTGCTGTCCCGGTGCGAGGCCATGGCGTCCGATAAGAGGGACGAGGGGGAGTGGAGGCTGGAAAAGGTGTGTGTGTGTGTGTGTGTGTGTGTGTGTATATATATATATATATATATATATATATATATATATATATATATATATATATCAGAGTGTGTGTGTCAGAGTGTCTGTCATAGAACCATACATGTGCGGTGACATTTGCTTTACACATACCCCCCATACTTACAGAAACCTAAACACCTCCCACTTTTAGATAGATGACCTGTCACAGACTCATCTGAGTGACTCACCTACCTTATACACAGGTATACATTGTGTGGATAGGACAGAAGAAAGAGGCGCTAATGTGTATAACTATACATATATATTGAAGGCGATCTATAAAAGAGTTTCCCAATTTTTTTGATGAGTCAAAATTGACAGTGTGATCCTGCTGCCGGGGAAAAGATGGTGTTTCCAGGCTCCTAGAAGTGGTGGTAACAAGAAAAAGTCTGGTGCATGGATAGCATTATCTATTCCAGAAATTATATATACTGAGAAGGATCCTAGAAGTACAACAGTCGTATAGATAAGCAAAAAATATACATTTATTTAAAAAACCTTTTGTAACTGAACTAACAGCGTTCAGTTGTGAGCCTGATAACAAAAAACAGATATCTATAAACAATATCAAATTAAAACAAATGTTGTAAAAGTCCCATATGTTCCTGGTGGTGATATCTATCTCTCCAAATTTGGATGATATACCAATCTGTGAGGTAACGTGAAATGTCCTCTGTTATCTAATTCCTTGTTTCAGGTATATCAAGATGTTCGGAGAGAGATTGTTTTTCTGTCTCTAGAGTAGTTGGTTGTCTTTAGGGACGTCTTGTTGGCTTCCTCAATTTTGCTAAATTTAATCTCTACTGATGTAGATCTTATATGGGGATAATTATTTTTTTTCTTCTCCAGCACTTTATTCCGATTAGGATGCGAGTTCAATTTTTGCCAATTGTTAGGGCAATTATGAAGGTGCAACTTCTATATTGCACAGTAACTTAAGTATGTATTATAAAGTCTCTCAAAAATGGATTGACTTTCCAAGTGTGCTGTTTGGAGTAAGTCACTCACATAGGGTCAATGGGATGGCTCATACCTCGATCCTGCTTGGTAGACACAAGGTCTTCTCAATGCTTTATCCGGCCCAAGAGATATTTATCTGGTAGGTAGACCTGGCTGTTCGGAATATTTCATTGCTGTTCCTGGGCAGCACTTCCGCACCAGTTTCAGCGGTACCGTAGCTACCAGTCTCTTTCGTCTGTCTCCTGTCACCTTTGTGAACCTTTGAAGGATCCGTAGAGAGGACGCATCAATCTTGCTCACATATACACGGAGTGCTGGCATGACCGCACGCACGCAGGACATGTGACCCGGAAGCATCACTTCTTGTAAGTAGAACACCCATATGAGCCAAGATCTCATTAACATACCTCCTTGTCACAACAGCGCACACTATATATTTGCTTTTATTTCTGGGTTGATCCTGCTCCCTCTGGAATTTGTGGAGAGCTGTCTGAGGAGTACTGTTGGAAACAAGTCCTCACTGGAGGTTTAGAGCAAACTTCACCCAGATAGAAAATGAAAAAAATGCACAAATGCGCGCCAGGGATTAGTGATAGGTAATTTATTAAAAATGTACACAAATACTGAGGGGATCCAACCCCACCTCAGATGAAAGGCTAAGCAGCTAAAGCTTAGTATTATTAGAGAGTACCTCCAATCCTAACTAAACCCTAAGCTGCACAGCATACAATTTACAATAAAAATGCATATAAAGAATAAAACATGAAACAAACATGAAAGAAAACTATCTAACGATTTGTGATAAAACCGCCATACGATAAACAGCTGGCAAGGGGAGACGGACACTCACACTGAGACAGAAAGCGGGCTCGCGGTGACTGCAGAGGATCCGGATCTCGGCACCGCAAAGATGGAAAACACAGCCGCTGTCTCCTGCAGGCTCCGTCACAGCTTGCCAGCAAACACGCGCAGGATGACCTGTCGTGACCTCTACGCGTTTCGCACCACGTGCTTCGTCAGGAGGTCACATACAGCGTCATCCGCGCGCATTTATAATCGGCAACTAGTCAAATAGGACGGCCCCCTGAAAAGAACACCCTTTGTATGCCTGATGACAGTTGATGGAACCTATACATATCATAAAGGATACTAGGCAACAGAGTGTGATCATACTCATATAGGGGATGCATGAATTGTTTATATTACATAAAGTTCATCATAACCAACACCCTTATGAGAATATACATATATGACCTCTAATACCATGTCTATACACATATACTATATTAACAGAACATGGTAATATAATGTATATAAAAAAGGGGGGAAAAAAGGGAGAAATAACAAACAAAAATGTAAAAACATATACAAAAGAAATGCTGATACAAATTAATGTTATAAAATCATTATCTTACAAAAGGAGTTAATTCAATGAGTTCATTGAAACCATTAGGATGTCTAGTTAACATTTCATAGATCCAAAATTGCTCACGTTTTAATAAATGATTCTCTCTGTTTCCCTGTCTACTACTTAGTGATACACTCTCAAGTCCCTTAAATGTAATACAGCCTGGTTCGTTATTATGCACTTCTTTAAAGTGTTTTAAAAGCGGAGTGAGTGGCATACCTTTTGCTATTATTTTTGGTATGTTTTTAACATTTCTCGGGTGTTCTAACATGCGCATTTTCAGTGGTCTTTTGGTCTTACCAATGTACTGTAAATTACAGCTACACTGTAAGACATAGACCACATGTGTCATCGGACAATTAATAAAGCTCTTTATATTTAGACTTTTTTTTAGTAACTCCTGACGTAACCGTTTTCCCTTGACAGATATGGTTACACGCTTTACACTTTCCGCATTTATAAGTGCCCTTAATTCCCAAACGTGTTTTAATGTCTCCAGATGCGGTGACTTCTCTGGAGACTTGACTCGGGGAAAACATATGTTTAAGGTTAGGTGCATGTTTGAACACTATCCCAGGCTTGGACTTTAGTTGGGGACCCAAAATGGGATCTGCTTTTAGTATACCCCAATGTTTTTGCAGGATTTTCCTAACGTTATAATGTGTATCACTAAATTGAGTAATAAATGCTGGGATTTGATTTTGTCTCTTATCATTCTTTTTGTGATGGTATTTCATCAAAGATTTCCTTGGAATTTTTTCCAGTTTTTTTAGCGAAGAATTTATTAAGTCGCTATCATCTTCTTTGTCCAGGAACCTATTCTTTAAAAAAGAAGATTGTTCTTCAAAATCCACAGCCTTAGAATCATTTCTCTTCAACCTGAGAAATTTACTAAATGGAATATTTTGGACCCATCTCTTGTCTTGACAGCTAAATGGGTCTAAATATGAATTAACATTTGTGGCCTTAAAATGCGTTTTTGTATGTACAGTATTGGCCTCAATGTAGATCTCTAGATCGAGATAATGAATATTTGCTGAGCTATTTTCACCGCTAAATTTTAAATTAAATTCATTTGTATTCAGAAGTGCAACAAAATCAAGGTAGGATTCCTCTGTCCCTTCCCACACAATAATAACATCATCGATGTATCTCCTCCACAGCTTAAGCTGCGGAGTACATCCAAAGATCGCTAAAGACTCCCACTGTCCCATATACAGATTAGCGAATGATGGGGCAAATGTTGTGCCCATCGCTGTCCCTAGGATTTGCAAAAAGTAAAGGGAATCAAACAAAAAATAATTGTGACCAAGGATAAACTCAATTGAAGATAAAATGAATTCAACCTGTGTAATGGGTAGTGTTTGTGGTGTCAAAAGAAAATGTCTAATAGCTTCTACCCCTTTTTGGTGAGGGATACTAGTGTATAGTGCCTGAACGTCCAAAGTGGCTAATCTATAATTATCTTGCCAAACAAAACCATCTAATATTTGTAAAACCATAGTGGTGTCTTTAAGGTGAGACGGAAGTGAAGTGACCAATGGTTGTAGGAAAAAATCAATATAAGTGGATAAATTAGAAGTGAGGGAATTAATCCCTGAAATGATAGGACGTCCAGGTGGGGAAGTAAGTGATTTGTGTATCTTAGGGATATAATAAAAAATAGGGACAGTGGGAGTCTCAGTAAGCAAATATTGATACTCTGACTGATATTATTCCAACTTCCAAAGCCCCATATAGGTGTGTTTTTATTAGGCTCAAATATTCCTTTGTAGGGTCCCTCTTTAGTGTAACATATGAAGTTGGATCCTGAAAAAGGCGATGAGCTTCCCTAAAATAGTCCTCTGTATTCAAGAGGACTATTCCACCCCCTTTATCAGCTGACCTTAATACAATATTTATTTATAAAGTATCAAACAATTAAAGTCTAATCCAAATATTGTATTAAGGTCAGCTGATAAAGGGGATGGAATAGTCCTCTTGAATACAGAGGACTATTTTAGGGAAGCTCATCGCCTTTTACAGGATCCAACTTCATATGTTACACTAAAGAGGGACCCTACAAAGGAATATTTGAGCCTAATAAAAACACACCTGTATGGGGGCTTTGGAAGTTGGAATAATATCAGTCAGAGTATCAATATTTGCTTACTGAGACTCCCACTGTCCCTATTTTTTATTATATCCCTAAGATACACAAATCACTTACTTCCCCACCTGGACGTCCTAAAATTTCAGGGATTAATTCCCTCACTTCTAATTTATCCATTTATATTGATTTTTTCCTACAACCATTGGTCACTTCACTTCCGTCTCACCTTAAAGACACCACTATGGTTTTACAAATATTAGATGGTTTTGTTTGGCAAGATAATTATAGATTAGCCACTTTGGACGTTCAGGCACTATACACTAGTATCCCTCACCAAAAAGGGGTAGAAGCTATTAGACATTTTCTTTTGACACCACAAACACTACCCATTACACAGGTTGGATTCATTTTATCTTCAATTGAGTTTATCCTTGGTCACATTATTTTTTGTTTGATTCACTTTACTTTTTGCAAATCCTAGGGACAGCGATGGGCACAACATTTGCCCCATCATTCGCTAATCTGTATATGGGACAGTGGGAGTCTTTAGCGATCTTTGGATGTACTCCTCCGCAGCTTAAGCTGTGGAGGAGATACATCGATGATGATGTTATTATTGTGTGGGAAGGGACAGAGGATTCCTACCTTGATTTTGTTGCACTTCTGAATACAAATGAATTTAATTTAAAATTTAGCGGTGAAAATAGCTCAGCAAATATTCATTATCTCGATCTAGAGATCTACATTGAGGCCAATACTGTACATACAAAAACGCATTTTAAGGCCACAAATGTTAATTCATATTTAGATCCATTTAGCTGTCATGACAAGAGATGGGTCCAAAATATTCCATTTAGTCAATTTCTCAGGTTGAAGAGAAATGATTCTAAGGCTGTGGATTTTGAAGAACAATCTTCTTTTTTAAAGAATAGGTTCCTGGACAAAGAAGATGATAGCGACTTAAAAAATTCTTCGCTAAAAAAACTGGAAAAAATTCCAAGGAAATCTTTGATGAAATACCATCACAAAAAGAATGATAAGAGACAAAATCAAATCCCAGCATTTATAACTCAATTTAGTGATACACATTATAACGTTAGGAAAATCCTGCAAAAACATTGGGGTATACTAAAAGCAGATCCCATTTTGGGTCCCCAACTAAAGTCCAAGCCTGGGATAGTGTTCAAACGTGCACCTAACCTTAAACATATGTTGGCCCCGAGTCAAGTCTCCAGAGAAGTCACCGCATCTGGAGACATTAAAACACGTTTGGGAATTAAGGGCACTTATAAATGCGGAAAGTGTAAAGCGTGTAACCATATCTGTCAAGGGAAAACGGTTACGTCAGGAGTTACTAAAAAAAGTCTAAATATAAAGAGCTTTATTAATTGTCAGACGACACATGTGGTCTATGTCTTACAGTGTAGCTGTAATTTACAGTACATTGGTAAGACCAAAAGACCCCTGAAAATGCGCATGTTAGAACACCTGAGAAATGTTAAAAACATACCAAAAATAATAGCAAAAGGTATGCCACTCACTCCGCTTTTAAAACACTTTAAAGAAGTGCATAATAACGAACCAGGCTGTATTACATTTAAGGGACTTGAGAGTGTATCACTAAGTAGTAGACAGGGAAACAGAGAGAATCATTTATTAAAACGTGAGCAATTTTGGATCTATGAAATGTTAACTAGACATCCTAATGGTTTCAATGAACTCATTGAATTAACTCCTTTTGTAAGATAATGATTTTATAACATTAATTTGTATCAGCATTTCTTTTGTATATGTTTTTACATTTTTGTTTGTTATTTCTCCCTTTTTTCCCCCCTTTTTTATATACATTATATTACCATGTTCTGTTAATATAGTATATGTGTATAGACATGGTATTAGAGGTCATATATGTATATTCTCATAAGGGTGTTGGTTATGATGAACTTTATGTAATATAAACAATTCATGCATCCCCTATATGAGTATGATCACACTCTGTTGCCTAGTATCCTTTATGATATGTATAGGTTCCATCAACTGTCATCAGGCATACAAAGGGTGTTCTTTTCAGGGGGCCGTCCTATTTGACTAGTTGCCGCCTATAAATGCGCGCGGATGACGCTGTATGTGACCTCCTGACGAAGCACGTGGTGCGAAACGCGTAGAGGTCACGACAGGTCATCCTGCGCGCGTGTTTGCTGGCAAGCTGTGACGGAGCCTGCAGGAGACAGCGGCTGTGTTTTCCATCTTTGCGGTGCCGAGATCCGGATCCTCTGCAGTCACCGCGAGCCCGCTTTCTGTCTCAGTGTGAGTGTCCGTCTCCCCTTGCCAGCTGTTTATCCTATGGCGGTTTTATCACAAATCGTTAGATAGTTTTCTTTCATGTTTGTTTCATGTTTTATTCTTTATATGCATTTTTATTGTAAATTGTATGCTGTGCAGCTTAGGGTTTAGTTAGGATTGGAGGTACTCTCTAATAATACTGAGCTTTAGCTGCTTAGCCTCTCATCTGAGGTGGGGTTGGATCCCCTCAGTATTTGTGTACATTTTTAATAAATTACCTATCACTAATCCCTGGTGCGCATTTGTGCATTTTTTTCATTTTGTTTTGCAGGGTGTCCTCCCCCCTTTTCAGGGGGGATCACCTTGAAGTAGGAGCTTTTGGGGAGACGCTCTATGTGCATGCTGCAAAGGGACTATCCACATTTCAATACAGCACGAGCGCTGAATATCCTGCTTTTTCTACTTTCACCCAGATACACATTATTTTCACTTTCACTAATCACTTGATCACTTAAATACTATATTTATCACTATTGTATGTTGTGTGACAGCGCCGCTCAATTTCACTGTTTGGTGTTAATGTTCATACAACAGTGCCGTATATCAGAAGAAATTACTATCCAGTGAAACGTTACTTATTCTTATTAAGGGCGCTAAATTAAAGTGAAATAATTTTTACTGGGTTTACAGTTTGTGTGCGTTAACATGCGGGTTTATTACCTGTCACAAAAGTTATGCTCAGCAATCAGGAAATGAAAGTCTTAAGTAGCACACAGGAACCAGTGAGGCTGGGGGCGGAACGGTGGCACGGCCTCCGGTGTTCAGGATAGGCTGCAGGAGACAAGGGACACTCAGGATACTTGCCACGCAGCTGGGGAGCGGTGCATGGCGTCACGTGAGTGCGCCGTGCACGAGAGAAGTGCGGCGTGTCCGGGGGCGGGGCTAGGCACCGTGGCACTGGTATAAGAGCTGCAAGTGCGCGCTCTGTAAACAGAGCGGGGATGCGCGCACGATCAGCAACCAGCGCAGAGGGTTGTGAAGAAGCAGGTAAGCAGGGAACACGCCGTAAAGGACGTGATCCCCGATTCCTTACAAACACAGCCTGTTTGATGCACACGTCATCTCGGAAACACATACCGGTGCTGTAACAGGAGATATAGGTCTCTGACTGTCACAGGGATACCTACCAGTGCTATGACCAGACTGGTCTAAGCCTTTTACATGTATAGGAATTCCTCCATCTCACATGGTAACCAACCACTTCGTAACATGGCCAAGATCCGTCCCTTTCTCTGTCACTCTGCTGCATGCCCTTAGCTCTCATACGGCTAACAGCCCTTCCTGTCTCGCTTCTTCTGCAGTCTTTACAATATTCTGCAGCTGGAATAATTTCACTTTCTCCCCGAACAATGTCTACTCATATCCTCCTGTCTTTCAGGGAAGTTACGGATCACTTACGAAGTTCTCACTTTCACGGCTCCCTGCTCTTCTCTGCATATCAGCTTTGATTTCCCGTTATACTCCTGCCCTCTGCTCATAACTGGCTCATTTTCATCCCTTCCACCTCTACTACTCTCACCTTAAACTTTTCGCATTCGCTGCCCCTTACCTGTGGAATGCCCTCACGCTCAGTATACACCAAGCACCTCTCCCCACCTTTTACATCAAACCTTAAATCTCGCCTCCTAAACGAACCATTTTAATAGTCCGAACTCATGGCTTCTGTTGTACACCTATAGTCACACTTACCAACCATAGTGGCCAAGCACTGCGTACATTAGTGGCGCTATAGAAATAAAAATATACACTTCTCAGACCCCCCACCTTACTTAGGGGAGAACTACAGTTCAGTGATATACTCCCTATGTACGTATAATAGTGTGACACAGGCACACACTGCCCCCTTCTCTTCCTACACTACAGGCACACACAGCTTTCCTCATTAAGTACATTTTTAAAACTCTTTTGGTTTTAAAGGCGCAATCCAAGCGGCACCCAGCTTTAAAAAAAAAAAAAAATAATGACCATAGGTTTGAAGCAAGAGGTATCCGGAGCTGAGCCTCATTCATTTCAGCTTTGGGGACCCCCTGCTTCCAGAGTTGCTTATCTCCTGAAGGAAGTACCGGTATTTCAACAAATTTTAAAGATACTGCGTCACTGGGGGCAATAGTAAGCTGCACCGGATGATGTTACATGAACTGCAGCTAGCGAGCCGGGGCGCCTACACGTACCCCCATACGGAGGCAAGTACCCCCGGAAGCAGGGGGGTCCCCAGAGCTGAAATGAACGGGGGTTCCGCTCTGGGAATCCCTTGCTTCAATCCTAAATTTTAAAAAAATAAGGGGGGAGGAGAATAATGGCCCTTGGATTGCTGCTTTAGGCTGAGCTCGGACGCGATGCGACGTGCGCGCGCACGCACGTACCTTCGCCACTCTTTCGCTTTGGTGTGTGGGAGATTTCAAACTGAAAACGACACCCAGCAGAGAGGCGCGGACGTGTGATAGTGTATCAGCCTGTCTGAGCTCAGCCTAAGTATAAAAGCATAATGATATTGCCACTGGGTGTCACTACAGCCTCATTTAGAGAACCAGTCTACAACGGCAGCAGTGAAGTGAACCAGTTTTATCTGTGTGCTGTGGTTTCTGCTGCTGTCACCTACTTTCTACTGAAGTGGCCCAACCACTGTTTACCAAACATTATTCCCCCCTGCGGATTTGCAGAATCGGGCGAGTTGGATGTAATATAATTGCTCAGAAGGCCTCTCGTACAACCCATTTAGCGCTGCCCGTTGCATTTTAAAATCCTTCAGGACTGCAGACGTTCATCCTATTCCTGTATATTTCCAGGGAAAATGTCCAAGCTTGTATGTTTACCCCAAACCTATGGTGCCGGCTGCCCCATCACTGGGCTGTTTTTATTCCATCTCCCCCTCTGCCTGTCAGGTGAATCCATTTCAAAGCTTGCAATATAACCCCTTCAGTGTCCTGCGGACGTATAGGGTACATCATGATGGGTGGCACCCCCCGCGGGCCCTTATGACATACGGTCGACATCAGAGGTGGCCATCTTCAGTCCTCAAGGGCCACCAGCAGGTCAGGATATCCCTGCGTCATCGCACGTGGCTCAATCTGAGCCACTGATTGAGCCACCTGTGCTGAAGCAGGGATATCCTGAAACCTGACCTGCTGGTGGCCCTTGGGGACTGGAGTTGGCCACCCCTGGTCTAAGTCATCGGGGGTTGCTCTTCCTTTTTTTTGTTTTCTATGGCGTGTGTGGTCAGACCGCGAAGTGAATGGGACGTGTGATGTACGTTAAAAATACATGGACGGCTGTCGTCGCCTTGAAACTCCCTAAATATGCAGGGCCTGGGGATACATTTTAAGAGTGGTTCCCAACTATTTATTCTCCTTTTCAGTATGTAGGCGCTCTGGAAGAGATGCTGGCCTCGGTAAGGAAAGACACAAGGTAAAAAGATTGCCCACTAACGCGCTTCTCTCCTGTCACGTATACAATTCATGTATCTCGTAATGTAAAAGATGCCAGGCAACGTCAGAGAGAATGATTTATCATAGTAGGGGGTGCACTTAATGGTCACCGAGCAGATGTGGCTTTTATTAATTATGTAAAGTAATTCCACAAATGCTTGGGGTGGTCACAAGGGGATGAAAACACAGCCTGCAGTGTCACAGCAGGAAGATCAGAACACCGGGTCCTCATCTGTTGTCACTTGGTACTTTGCCTAGTCGACTGGTTTTCAACCGACGTTGATTTCTCCCGTGCTGGCTCACTTGTGGGGGGGGGAAAAAACAATAAGTTGAAACCTATCTTTAACTCCCTCCCGCCAGAGTAAAAATCCGTATTGCCGTACTTTGTCCTGGTGTTCTGCATTTTGTTATGAAATAAGCGTGTGACTCACCGCTCCAGGCGCCTGGCTGGATGGGAAGGTGAATTAGCTGTCGTTTACAGATAGCCTGGATCATCCTCCAAGGAAAGTCTGGTAATATAATATTCAGTCGAGCACAGAAATCCGAAGCCTGGGCCAAAATGACATGCGCGAGATTACTTTGCATGCGTTTTTATTTAGTTGGGTTTTATTTTACTATCCATCATTCTGCCAGTGGGTGAAAGAGCAGTGGAACAGTGTTGCATTTCAGGAGCGCCTGATTTTTGGTAAAGAAACGGGTAACCTTCTCCGTTTGTTTTCTTTTTTTTTTTTGTTTTTTTTTTGTTCTTGCCCCAATTTAATCTCCCCTCCCCCCCCCCCCCCCTCTGCCTAGTGATGGAATTAAAAACTCTCGATATTTATGCTATAAATCTGAGTCCAAACCCAACACTTATTTTCTTACTTTGATAAAAATTAAAGTGTAGGGTATGGCCCCCACCCCCCACCCCCAATCTCCTCACTGGTAATCCCCGCTTCCTTTAATGTGAATATGAGCCGAACTCCTTATTGCCGCTTTTACTCATTGCCAGCTTTAAAGTTCATTAGAGCTTCTCCATCACTGAGGTTATTTGTATGCATTTCTCAAGTAGGAGGAGGCATCTCTGCGGGACACGGGCTACATATTGGATTTGGATACCATCCGGCAATTAAAAGGTTAACATGGTGTAACATCCTTTATTTTATTTTTTTTCTTAAGTCATTTTTTTTTTTTTTGTAAGGTATAGTTACAAAAGATGCCTTGTCACTTGAGAAAGACCTATTGGTCGAAACGTTGTGTGGCACAATAAATTTACTTTATTTAGAAAACCGTGGAGCGCTGGATCCTTCTTTCCTGAGTATACTTTGGAAATTGCCTGGCAGGTACTTCCTTGAACCAGCAGCACCGGTAAACTGTATGCTTAATTTATTTTGTGGAGTGCAGCCTAACCCCCCTTTACATTATAGTTACAAAAGAGCCATAAAAACGAGTTTGCTGATGAAGTAAGCATCAACATGATTAAAATGGAGAGGGAAAGGGGATGGGGAAACTGAATGGGATCAGACGGCATCGGTAAGAAGAGTAGAGACTTGGTCGTTACAGGGGCGGCGGTCTCTGGGTGCCATGGAGGTGGCGCTCTCTGGATCTGAGGGTCTTTAAAACTACCCACCATAATTAGGATGTTCAGACAGGAGTAACATATTGTTGCTGATGCATCAAAGCGATCCAAATAATGCAAAAAGCACAAAGCAGCGCACTGCCCAGGGACGCAGGTGTATCAAAAATGAAAAAGTATTTCTTATCAGTCAGACATAACAAACAAGGAGGTAGATACCCTCCAACGCGTTTCACACAAAGGTGCTTTATCAAAGATATCAAAGATAAAGATAAACTTTGGAGGGTATCTACCTCCTTTTTTGTTATGTCTGACTGATAATAAATACTTTTTCATTTTTGATACACCTGCGTCCCTGGGCAGTGCGCTGCTTTGTGCTTTTTGCATTATTTGGATCGCTTGGACTATATTCAGTGGCTGGACACGCCCCAAGGAAAGCAGTGGACTCTAGGAGTGGGTAAGATCTTCAAGATTTATTTCTACTTCAATGGATCATCATTACTACTACTATTTGGGGTGAGTGTTGGACTTATACATTGTTTTCCAATGAGGTACAGCAAAGTGGTATTTTATCATTTATCTATTGCCTTCAGGATATCTACTTACTCAGGAGTTCTAACCCACTCGCCCCGTCGGTTACCCACACCCTCATTGAGATCCCACTGTTTTCCCATTATTGATGAACGTATGTGAAAATTCCAGGACTTTTGGAGCACCCTTTACCTCCCTATATTGAATGATGCTTCAAAGCCCCCATATTTATTTCTAAAATCTGTAAGACTATATAACTCCCAAGATGATTTATTTTGGATTTCAAAGCATCAGTCTCTGCATAAACTAATTGACTTTAAAGATCAGGGGCATTTTTTCAAAGGTAAAACTGTAAAAGAAGAAAATGCTTTGAGTACTTTGATACACAAACTCCACGTGGTCTGATGTTGCTAAATGTTAATAAGGAGAAGAAACGAGTCGGCGGAATTATAATAATAATAATAATAATAGCATGTTCTTGTATAGTGCAGCTAGTTGTACGCAGCGCTTTACATAGACATTTTGTAGGCACAGGTCCCCTTACAATATGTTTTTTTTTGGTTGTGGTGCCTGAGGCACAGGGAGATAAAGTGACTTACCCAAGGTCACAAGGCGCTGACACCGGGAATTGATCCAGGTTCCCCTGCTATCAAACTCTCAGTGCCAGTCAGTGTCGTTACTCACTGAGCCACTGTCTGCGGGGTGCAGGGAGAAATGCTTGTAGTGTAGGAAATGCCAACTATATAATTTAACACGTTTTCTTACGTTATATTATAAATTTAGAAAAAAAATGTTAAAAATAATTCAGTCTGAGTTAATGCCGCTGACTTTGGAAAGGCGTAGTAATTGCATGAATTACAGGAAGATTGATAAAAATAGTGCAAATAATGGTTTCCGGAGCAACCGAGAATCTACAATGCTGAAGCTGACGTATTTAAATGCGTTTGTGGAATTGTCTGCTTCCTGCTACTAATTGTGCGGGTGGAGTGAAGGATTGTGGGTATATGAGCGAGGGTCCGGTATCATTTGATTGGCTATTTAGACTGGCCCTGTACTCTTGCACGTTTTATATTTAATGAGATCATTAGAGAACAAACAAGGTGAATCGTCCCCACTCTCCCTCAGAGCTCTGGGATTTGAACCAGGTTAACTCACTTCACAGGCAGTCTTTGTACCACAAAGCTACTCCTTTGCCCCAGCATATTATAGTCACATGAATAAGTATTCAAAGTGCGACACTTGACTCTTATTTACAAATGTAAACTTGCCCTATTTCAGTGGTTCTCAATCTTATTACCCTACTCCTGTATTCAAGTCACGAAAAGGAAGATGTCCAAGTTTTGGGACATGGGACCTCCACAAGAGCCCCTTTTTGAAGAATAAGTTTTGCACATTGTGGAATATGTTCATTGGGTTACTGATGCAGGGAAACTGCTGTTCTATCTGTCGCTCGTTCTGTCTGTCAATCACTGCCCTCCCTTTCCTTTGGCACGTCCTGCATCTCGGCGTCTGTGGCCCTCCTGTCAATCTGAGACCCCCCCTTTGTAAGTTTCCTAGTTTCTCTCCCCCCCCCCCCCCCCTCCCGAGGTTGGGAAACACTGCCCTATTTATTTCCCCCGCTCTTTAAAGCTGCAGTTCAGTCTTTTTTTTTTTTTTTTTTTTTTAATTAATTTTTTTACTTCAATAGTTTCATGTGTGCAATCTCTAATTACCTAAAGAACTGTATAGCTGCAGGTCAATTCGTTCTCCGTGTATTGATAGGCGAAATTTGGTGACATAATTAGAGCTGGCATATGTTTTTATTTGCTTCTGTCAGTCAGTGGAAGCTCATGAATATTCATGAGCACTCCTGCACTGACATGTGCTAGAGGGAGGGCAGGGCTGACAAAGGGGTGTGCCAGGGCTTGTGACAGGACATGAAGGGGCAGTGCCTTAGCAAATGGCTGTTAAAATAGAATACAAGAAAATTGGTCTTTCAAAGTTGTTTTTTTAAAAACAGAAAATGCTAAAAGTATTTTTTCTTACTACAGAACTGATTTATTAAAAAAAACACACATGCAGGATATTGACTGAACTGCAGCTTTAAGCCATAAACCACTGAGACCATGCAGAATTAAGTGCAATCTTAGAATAAGACATACGAATGAAGGGAAGTGAGGAGTGTGATTAAAAGGAATGTTATTGTTTTTAGTTCTCTTTTTTTTTTTTTTAAATGTTAGGCCACTTGTAAAACTGAATGCATTTCAATCAGGGGTGGGCAACTCCTGTCCTCAAAGGCACCATCAGGTTTTCAGGATATCTACAGGTGGCTCAGTTAAAATGATTGAGCCACCTGTGCTGAAGCAGGGATATCCTGAAAACCTAACCGGTTGGTGGCCTTTGAGGACAGGAGTTGCCCACCCCTGATTTAAAGGTATGAATTACAATTGCACCCAGAGGTAGTATTGATTAGGGAGAAGTACTTCCTTTTTTTTACTCTAGTGTGGATAAAGTAACACAATGTTTTAAGAGAGAGTTCTTCCATTCATTAAATCCCCAGCAGTCTATTTTAGGACAGGATTTCCTCCTTTCCTCTGTTCTCATGACCTAGTCTAGGAGGGGAAAAAAACACATTTAAAAGGTGTCTGCAAAGCTGACCCCATTAAAAAAAAAATTTAAGCATTGCCTTTTCTAAAGCAACACCCAAGTACTTTGGTTTATTGCCAAACCATATGGTTATAGATATTAACACCTTCATTTACAGAGGGACCTGAGATCTGGCAAAGTAGAAGCGCAGGGCCAGCTCGTCCTGGGGGGGGGGGGGGATAGGTGCGATATGAAGATTCCCCCCCTCCTTTTAATTGTTTTTTACCTTTTTTTTGCAGGAAACCTGCCCCAGAACTGCTGATTGAATACTCCAGGAAAGTGGACTTCTTGAAGGGGCTGTTGGAAACGGAAAAGCTGGTAAGATTGGGAGAGGTGGTTTGTGTCCAGAATATAAGGAAAGGTTGAAGTCTTCAGAAAATATTTTTGAGGGAGACGGAGGAAATCGTAACTTTTAGAGACACGCTGTGGTGTTTTTTTTTAAGAGCCTTTAGTAATGGAAGAAGGGACCTGTGAGGCTTGGAAAGCTCTGCACACGTGAGCGAGAGACCTGTGAGGGGGTTTCATGTCTGGACGCCGCACTGAAAATACGCATAAAAGGCAGCGTCTGCGCACTCAAGGTTATCTCATAAAACATCGAATTGAAAAATGCTGTTAAAACATATTATTATGAAATGTAACTTAAATGTAAGTTACACAGACGTATATACAGGCATACCCCGCTTTAAGGGCACTCACTTTAAGTACACTCGCGAGTAAGGACATAATCGCTAAAAAGGCAAACGGCAGCTCACGCATGTGCCTGTCGGCACGTCCTGAACAGCAATACCAGCTCCCTACCTGTACCTAAGCTGTGCGCAAGCGGGGAGACTATAGAGCCTGTTACACATGCGTTATTTACATCAGTTATGCACGTATATGACAATTGCAGCACAGTACATACATCGATAAGTGGGGAAAAGGTAGTGCTTCACTTTAAGTACATTTTCGCTTTTCATACATGCTCCGGTCCCATTGCGTACGTTAATGCGGGGGGTATGCTTGTATGAGTTTTTAGAGTTTATATAATAGGCACATACTAATCTAGTAGCAGAAGCAAGCCACATGGTGGCTGGGAAAAGCAGAAATGCAAAGCAACATAAAAGATTGCAAATAAAAAAATGATTATCGTCTTGGGCTGACATCAGACGCATGCGCCTTTATGCATACTACATATCTAAAACATGGAGAATGTGCGAGTATTAGTTGCTATGTCAACATGCCAGTATACCACGCCCTTCCTTAACCCCCTATTTAATCATTGTATTTCTATAATGATTTCTCAAAATACCTACATTTTATACAATAGATAATTACAGGAACTTCTATAAACAACATCAACATATGGACTTTTCTCTAGTCAAGATGCATACAACATGATATGCAATACATGATCGCAAGAACGATGTGAATGCGTACGTTTTTGCCAGCAATATTTACATGAGAATTCATCTAATTGGAAAACCTACATAAAATATAATACAAAAGTATGCTTTTCTACTTTTATTAGGTAAATGGAATAAGTTGGAATTAGATTCTCATATCTAAAGAGCATCCATTGGTACTCTAAAATGCTTCCAAAACAACTCTCATATTCATAGATAAGGCTCCAGTTTGAAGCTGCACCATCGTGCGAAATGTGTAGGGTTTGGTCAAGCCTTCCGTGGCGTCATTTCCTGTTTTGTGGGCTAAGCCTCGTGGACCAAGTTCACCTGCAGTGGTGTCCTTGCATGCTGGATGCTGCTTTACTTGCTATATGATACCTACACCTGGTTCTACTGTTATGAATGTGCCAATGTTTACCGATTTTATTTATTTATTTATTTTGTACATTTGAATATTTTTTTTCTACCTGCATAAATTTTATATTTTACTTACCTCGCCTGTCTACAATATTTTGTTTCCAGTTTGAGCCTCAAAATTTGAAAGAACAAAACGATAAACTTAAACTATATGGAATAAATGTGTGGCTCTTAAGTCTGTAAACACAAGAATTGTAAAAAATTTAAGTTTTATAAATACACGTACTCTTAAAATTAAACATATAAACATTAAATTCCTGTGATCGAAATCACAGATTATGACCTAGATAACAATCAATGTTCAGAACCAAGAAAGAGTCGGAGACACATACAGTAGTTGGCAATCGGTTTACCCTGTCTTCATACAAATGTAGGACCTGGTTAGACCAAAGGTTCCAATATTGAGTCAAGAATGAATACGTCCCAATGTTGGTGAATAATGGATTTGATCTGACCAGCTTGCTGTTTGAATTGAGTAATAAATAATGGAATATCATTAGAGCCCAAATCTTTTCTAGATTGTCTTAATAAAGAGGATTTATCTGTAGTCATGGCATCATTAAATGCCTATTCAAGAATTCTTGCACTATTGCACCGCTTTAGCAAACGGTCCATAAAGTTCTCTTGATTGTGCAAAAAAATGTCATCTTGGGAGCAATTCCTCCTCAACCGTAAGAAGTGCACCTTTGGGATGCCTTAAGCAAACGTTTGCAAAAAAAACCATCAGTCTGTATATTGTTGTAAAGATCGATGTAAAATAATATATCCAAATAGTATATGTGATGGTGATATTGAGGTGACGGGAATCAGTTTAAACATTAAGTGAGGAAGTGTTTCCATCTGAAACAAAAGTAAAATCGTTGATTAAACGTTTTTTTTTTTTTTAAACAATGGGATCGATGTGTGCTTTTCCATCTCCAAGCACATGAAAGGAAACCCACTGACCAATGACTTGCTTAGAGAAATTGTGGATGTCACATATGAGGCGGCGGAAGAGACGGGCGTCCCAGGAAGGAGAGGATAGCCCGATTTTGAGACAAACAGTCCAATTATTGTTAGAAATGGAAAGAAAATATTTTGAACTCTCTGAACCTTGGACCTCGCCCCCCCGGGCAACGCCGGGTAATTCCGCTAGTATAGATCTAACACCTAAACACACTTGGTTTCTGCTGGCTGGCAGAGGAGTAATTTAGAACAAATTATACTAATTGCTTGTCACCTGGAATAATGACTGGATTGTACTTCAACAGATACTAGACTAAAACCACAGGATTTAGACAAACTATGAGAAAATTGGTAGATTCCCTCTTGGAATGTTGATGGGTTGAACTCTAGTGATACAAGGAAGGATCTCATTGCCCATTAAGAAGACATCTTTTGAGGTTTCCAAAGCTCTGTGTACTGTGTATTGGGTCACCACGCACAAATAATCAACACTTCTCCAAGACCAATACAACTACGCGAACGTCAACCATTTGAGTACCGGACGGATTGCAAGAGTGCCACAGCCCCATCAGCATTCGTGATCATGTGACTGCTCTGAAATGATCACGTGGCCACTGTGCCACTGATGCCGGAACAGAACAGGAGTCGTCCTCTTCCTGTCAGATCGCGTTCTGTGTTCCCCAAAGGCGCAGAACGCGATCTTCTCTACAAAAGCAAGCCATTGGATTATGACATAGCTACTACGTCATGCGGCCCCTCGAATGTCAAACCCCATGACATAGTAGTTATGTACTTTGGCACCCAAAGAGTTAAACTACATTGGGGATTTAATTATAAAGGGGGGAAACTGCCAGTTAAAATAATTTCTGTATATGAACCGCTCCTCCCTTCGACCTTGTGATGTGACCGTAACAAGGCTTTTACCTGAACAACAAGGTCGCGGGATCTAATCTTGGCAGCTGTCCTGACCTTTCATCCCACCGCGGCAGATAAACAGAAGCCCAGATGTGACCAGCGATGTATAAAACATGTCTGTAAAGCTCTTTAAGAGCCGAAGATCAAGTGTTATGTAAGGGCAGCGTTAATAATTGACACATTCGCTGTTACGGAGACTTGCTTTGGCTCTTTTTTAACTTGCTCTGCGTCCGAGGTCCAGGATTTTATACAAGGAAAATGATACAATGTTTATGCACAGTTACTATCAGTCCTGCTCCCCGCAACCCTAATGTAAGGGGATTAAAAATGTCTGCCAGTGGGTGGCATGCTGTTTCCGAGACAGAGCTATTTGCATGGGCTGGAAGACGTTCTGCAGCCCATTCAGTTGTAAGGTGCCTTATGGGATAGCAACACGTGGTAGATATGGGCCTTCGTCATTAACGCGCCGTCCTTCTTTTTACGCAGTCCACTCCGACGGAAAAGGCTCTGGCCAATCAGTTTCTGGCTCCCGGGCGCACCCCTACCATGAGCAAGGAACGGACCCCGGTAACCAAAACGGTGCATCTGCAAACGCAAGCGCGCTACACGGGGGAGATGAGGAACGAGCTCCTGGGAAAGGTAGGTCCAATGAGAAGGGAACCGGGTTAGGGCAGGGGGGGGGGGGAGGGGCAACTCCAGTCCTCAATAGCCACCAACAGGCCAGGTATTGGTGCTATCCCTGCTTCAGCACAGGTGGCTCAGTCATTGTGACTGAGCCAATGATTGTACCACCTGTGCTGAAGCTGGGCTATCCCAAATACCTGGCCTGTTGGTGGCTATTGAGGGCTGGAGTTGGCCACCCCGGCGTTAGAGGAACCTGCCCCATGTACTGTAACAGTGTCTCGCGCATGCAGCCTTTTGGGGTATGAATATTTGGGGGGCCTCCCCAACCTTCACCCCCCATTATTTTAATCTTCCCCCACTGATACAGTAAATGGTCAGAGGAATGTTACGTGCTTTTTTTTTTGGTCTGATTTTGAATGGTCATCAACTCCCCCCTCCCCTTCCACCTGTGCTGCCTTGTTACACCCATCACTCACACGTTAAGTGTGTTTTGTGACCAACGCCAATTCCGTTTTAACCTGGGACGGGGCTTAAATAGTGGTACTGTGCATGATTTAAAAAGCTATTTGCACGCTATTTTAGAAAGCGCTGTCCAATATTTATGGCTGGAAAGCAGGGGAGGCTCCAAAAAATAAACCGATTTTTATTTAAATGGAAAGGAGGTACCCTTTGGTACTCCAGGCTTGGAAATAGAAAAGTAATGGTACTCTGAACCCCCTACTACCATTACACTAGAAGCTTGCAGCATTAAGAGCTTTAGATTTGGGGAGAAAAATACAATTAGAAGTTGGCAAAGTCCCACTTTTAAAGACGGAAGAGGTTAAGAATGCTGCAGAACTTTCAAAACAAACAAGGTCAAACCTGCCGCAAAAAAACACATTATTTAACACAACGTCTCATCCGCTTGATAACTGAACAAAACAAGACATGAAGAAATGCAAGTTGGGCAGACAGCCTTGAGTGACAGACCCAAGCCTTGGACTGTCTCCCCCAAGAGGACGAGATAAGGATGGGTGGTGGGGGGGGGGGGGGTGGTCTCGGGTGGGGGAGACAGTGCAGCTGCAGCGCCCGGGCTCGGCCTTGAGAGACGTGAAGAAAGTATCTTTGAGACCCTGCAAGGATTTCACCGTCCCGCCCTGCCCGTTCTCGCTATGCTGTTGGGTGGTCTCCTTGGTAGGGATGACTAATGGCACCTTTCCGCTTGACGTATACCTGGGATGTAAGCGATTTGTGTAGCCACTCTTAACCCTTTTGCTGCCAGGGGGCCTGCAATGCATTGCACAGCAGGAAGGGGGAGGGGAGGCCGGCGGAATACCTCGGCGTTGAAGTAGTTGTAGGTGGATACCGGATGTGAGTCACCAACAGGTAAGGTTTTCAGGATATCTCGCTTCAGCACAGGTGCACTGATTGAGCCACCTGTGCTGAAGCAGGGATATCCTGAAAACCTGACCTGTTGGTGGCCCCTTGAGGACTGGGGTTGCCCACCCCTGGTGTATACTGTCAATTGGGCATCCATAAATGTGTGTACACAAACACACTAATATATTATACACTGTAATTATTCCCAACTTGTACACGTTTTAACTTGACTGCTTGCTCTTCAGAGTGGAATTCTTTTTAAAAGATTCGTTAACAGCCCTTTTGAAAGCCTCTCTGACGTCTCTCATTGCTCTTAATTGTTTCAATTAAAAAGGCACAGAAGCGTCCATCTTTAATGTGGCACACAGGCATTTTTTTATGCACAGAACCGCTTCAGTGGCGTTTAGTTAGAAAGGCGGCAATTCTACAATTACACAGAGGTGTTGGATATTTACCGTATCCGTGTGTGGTTAGTGTACTTAATACCTAAAATCAGTCTCCATGTGCTTTGCAGAGCTCTCATAGACTAAACACATGGCTGATTCTAAACACTTGTATTACCTACTGTCCAGCTCCCAAAGTGTAATGCCATGCTCTTCCCTCTCTCACCAGGGGACCTCGTCACCAAACGGTAAGCTTCCTTTTACATTCTTCTCAGCCAGCGTGTGATGGGCCCGGGGGACAGGGTGTGATGGGCCAGCATGTGATGGGCCCGGGGGACAGGGTGTGATGGGCCCGGGGGCCAAGGTGTGATGGACCAGGGTGTGATGGGCCCCGGGGCCAGCGTGTGATGGGCCCGGGGGACAGGGTGTGATGGGCCCGGGGGCCAAGGTGTGATGGACCAGGGTGTGATGGGCCCCGGGGCCAGGGTGTGATGGGCCCGGGGGCCAAGGTCTGATGGGCCAGTGTAGGATGGGCCCGGGCCCAAGGTGTGATGGGCCAGTGTAGGATGGGCCCGGGCCCAAGGTGTGATGGGCCCGGGGGTCAGGTTATGGGGCTGGGCATGGTGGAGAAGGATACACAGAAATGCATCTTTGAACTTGAGAGGGGACATAGAAAATGGAAACACTGCATTTTGCGTTGATAGTAAAAAGAAATGATGTGTAAACTGTTATTGAGGTTAGCATTGCATGCAAGACAAGGCGTTGAGTGGGGGGGGGGGGTCGCTGATGCATTACAGGGGCTGTCCCTCAAAGAGGAGGGCACTAAGGACAGTTCTATGTATAATAGGTTAAATACAGCTGATTAGCAAATTTTTTATTAAAATTAATGCATTTTGGGGATCTGATTGGTTGTCGGCCATCGTTAGCTTAGCTGTTTTTTTAGTTTTTCACAAAGTAATTATGAAGCCCTGCTTCAGCACAGGTGGCTCAGTTTTCAGCTGAGCAACTGATTGAGCCACCTGTGCTGAAGCAGGGAAATCCTGCAAACCTGACTTGAGGACTGCAGTTACCCACCCCTGGCTTAAATGTTGGCACAAGAAACCTAATTAGCTGTCTCTCTTTGTTTCCCCGCTCTCACTGTGCAGACTTGGGCGATCTCTATCCGAGGAAGAGGAAGTGAGTCATATGTTTTTTTGTATCGTCCCAACACTCAAAAATAACAGGAAAATCATCACGTATAGCAACGTGTACCACGGGTGTTTTGTAAAGGAGTGTATACAAGCTGGCCAGGGTTAACCCTTTAAAGCAGCAATACTCGCCAGAAGCCTATATACTGTACACGAGTTTAACAGATATATCCCCAGATTCTCCAAGCTCCGTTGCAGATGAATGCACCCAAACCGGCATTTGCGCCCATTGACTTGAATAAGAGTTTAATGTCTGCTCTGATGCGTTATCCATTTACTGAATAACCCCCATAGTGTTAGTATCTTGTCCCCTTCCGTTTTTTGTTTTTCTAGTGTTAAACATGATTTCTTAATCTTTTATCCTTTGAGGTTACCATGGTAACAGGCTGCTCTGGGCTCTGGGGTGAGCTCCATTTTAACCACTTAACGCTTATATCTGAACGAAGCATCAGATTTTAAAAATCAAAGCAGCTTGCAAAAAAAATAAAATGTGCTCAGTGCGGAAAATGTGCCCCCCTGCTGCCACTGGCAGGAGGGCATGCAACGCATGGCCAAAACTGCACTGCTGCATATGTTACTTAGAGGAGGGGGAATAAAGACATGCGTCCATCAAATTCAACCTTTTCTAAATTTAGACGACAGATACTTTATCCTATATCCGTACTTACAGTATATTGATCCAGAGAATGGAAGACAAAAAACCCCAGTGACATATCATCCAATGCTTTCTCACAAGGGGAAAAATACATTCCTTCCTGACTCCAAATAATGACAATCTGATTAATCCCTGGATCAACATCCTTTCCATGTTTACTTATTTGGTATATCCCTATATACCTTTCCTTTCTAAAAAGATGTCCAACCTTTTTTTGAACATATCTATTGTATCCGCCATCACAGTCTCCATGGGTAATGAATTCCACATTGTAACTGACCTTACTGTAAAGAACCCTTTCTTTTGTTGCTGGTGAAATCTCCTTTCCTCCAACCTTAAGGGATGGCCCTGAGTCCTTAGTACTGCACGTGGGATGAATAGTTCTTTTGAAAGCTCCCTGTACTGTCCCAGAATATTTGTATATAGTTATCATATCCCCTCTTAGACGACTCTTTTCTAATGTAAGTAAATCTAATTTAGCTAGTCTCTTCTCATAAGTTAGATTGTCCATCCCCTTTATTAATTTGGCGGCACTTCTCTGCACTGTCTCTCGTTCGTTATGCTTTTGTTTCCTCGGTAATGAATTACAAATTGCATTTCTTATGGGCCTCTGAATGAGGGAGTATTTTCTTTACCTTTATCCCACCTGGTCCTTATCATAGAGCCAATGAGAATAAGGGGAGGGTGTATTTGCCTGTGCAAACTCTTGTTGAATACACGGTGACATCGGACAAAAGGGAGCAGCCAAAGGGAATCAAACCCCCTCTCAAGTTTCGGCGCCATGTTTGCAAACCAACTTTAAGTAATGATTTCTAAGGGTCCAATTTGGGTCAAACAGGCATTGCACAGATGTGACGCTTTAAACATGTCACTGCCATTACTACACTTTGGTCCTAGGTCGGATTGACCCCTTACATTGTCCAGTTCCCCAGCGCACCTATGAGATGCCAAGTAACAGTGAGACACAGCCCTCTCCCAGGGCCTCCCGCCTGTTGAGCTGACACACTTCCACCCTCCCCATAGGGGCTCCGCTGCAGAGGAGAAGCAGTCCGCGGCGGAGCTTGACGCGGTTTTACAGCATCACAACAACATGCAGGAGAAGCTGGCGGAGGAGATGCTGCGTCTGACACGGAACCTGAAAAACAACACCCTGGCAGCTCAGAACGTCATCAAACAAGACAATCAGGTACCGCTGAGCGAATGCAGCCCCCAAACATCCCACCCACCCCCCGTAAAACAAATGGCCGAGAAGGCTTCCCAAGGCATCTCTTTCACTTTATTATAGATAAACGGGACAGCGCCTTTTTTTTAAAGCTTTGTTATGGCATGCAATACGCTCATGTCTTTATTTTTTCATTGCGTGTTCTTTTTCTCTTTACTCTCTCCCCTCTTATTCGCTTACTCTCTCCCCTCTTATTCGCTCTCTCTTGCCTCTTCTTCATTCTCTTGCCCCCTCTTCTGCGCTCCCTCTCTCGCCCCCCTCTTCTGCGCTCCCTCTCTCGTCCCCCTCTTCTGCGCGCGCTCTCTCGCCCCCTCTCCTGCGCGCGCTCTCTCGTCCCCCTCTTTTGCGCACACTCTCTCGCCCCCTCTTCTGCGCGCGCTCTCTCGCCCCCTCTTCTGCGCGCGCTCTCTCGCCCTTCTCTTCTGCGCGCGCTCTCTCGCCCCCCTCTTCTGCGCGCGCTCTCTCGCCCCCTCTTCTGCGCGCGCTCTCTCGCCCCCCTCTTCTGCGTGCGCTCTCTCGCCCCCCTCTTCTGCGCGCGCTCTCTCGCCCCCCTCTTCTGCGCGCGCTCTCTCGCCCGCCTCTTCTGCGCGCGCTCTCTCGCCCCCCTCTTCTGCGCGCGCTCTCTCGCCCCCCTCTTCTGCGCGCGCTCTCTCGCCCCCCTCTTCTGTGCGCGCTCTCTCGCCCCCCTCTTCTGCGCGCGCTCTCTCGCCCCCTCTTCTGCGCGCGCTCTCTCGCCCCCCTCTTCTGCGCGCGCTCTCTCGCCCCCCTCTTCTGCGCGCGCTCTCTCGCCCCCTTCTTCTGCGCGCGCTCTCTCGCCCCCTTCTTCTGCGCGCTCTCTCGCCCCCCTCTTCTGCGCGCGCTCTCTCGCCCCTCTTCTGCGCGCGCTTTCTCGCCCCCCTCTTCTGCGCGCGCTCTCTTGCCCCCCTCTTCTGCGCGCGCTCTCTCGCCCCCTCTTCTGCGTGCGCTCTCACCCTCTCTTCTGCCCCCCTCTCTCGCCCCCCTCTTCTGCGCCCCCCTCTTCCGCCCCCCCTCTCTCTCACCCCCCCTCTCTCTCTCGCCCCCCTCTCTCTCTCGCCCCTCCTCTCTCACTCGCCCCCCCTCTCTCTCCCTCTCTCTCTCTCGCCCCCCTCTCTCTCGGCCCCCCTCTCCTCTCTCTCGGCCCCCTCTCCTCTCTCTCTCTTGCCCCCCTCTTCTGCCCCCCTCTCCTCTCTCTCTCGGCCCCCCTCTCTCTTGCCCTTTGCCCCCTTGCCCCCTCTTCTGCCCCCCTCTCCTCTCTCTCGGCCCCCCTCTCTCTTGCCCTTTGCCCCCCTCTTCTGCCCCCCTCTTCTGCCCCCCTCTCTCTCGGCCCCCTCTCTCGCCCCCCTCTTCTGCCCCTCTCTCTCGCCCTCTTGCCCCCCTCTCTCGGCCCCCTCTTCTGCCCCCTTCTCTCGGCTCGCTCTCTTGCCCCCCTCTTCTGCCCCCTCTCTCGCCCTCTTGCCCCCCTCTCTCTCGGCCCTCTTCTGCGCCCCTCTCTCGCCCTCTTCTGCCCCCCTCTTCTGCGCCCCTCTCTCGCCCTCTTGCCCCCCTCTTCTGCACCCCTCTCTCGCCCTCTTGCCCCCCTCTTCTGCCCCCATCTCTCTCGCCCCCCTCTCTCGCCCTCTTGCCCCCCTCTTCTGCGCCCCTCTCTCTCCCTCTTGCCCCCCTCTTCTGCGCCCCTCTCTCTCTCGTCTCGCCCAGACACTGTCCCACTCCCTGAAGCTGGCAGACCACAATATGGAGAAGCTAAAGACGGAATCGGACCGGTTGGAGCAGCACGCCAAGAAGTCCGTCAACTGGCTCCTGTGGATCATGCTGATTGCCGTCTGCTTCACCTTCATCAGCATGATCCTCTTCATCAGGATCTTCCCCAAACTCCGGTGACCACTTCCCTGTGCCAGAGACGCCCCAATAAAGGTTTCACCAGGAGAGAGTGGCGGTGTTGTGCCTGAACCCTGGAAATCAAAACACACGGAGCAGAAGATTGAGGGAAGAAGTAACCCCTTCTGTGCCAGACAGGCTTGGCAATGAGTTGCAGGTTTCTGGCAGTGAAGGCGTTACTGGAACTCTTATTAACCCCTTTTGCGCTCTCTACTCTGCATCCGAAACTGCAAGACAGATAATCTGACATAGTTAAGAAGTGTCAGAACCCCTTCATAGAACCTGTACAATTAACAGCACAAACATTGCCCCGTTGGGGATCTTTTCCCGTTCTCTCATCAGTTAAATCATTATTTTTTTTTAAGGGAAATAAACAAAGGCCAGACAACAACAAAAAAAAGCAATCACCTCCATTATTTTCTGTTTTCCCCCATTTAATTCTGGTCGTCAGGAATGCAACCGCAAATTATCCGGAAGGGTTTTCTCTCTGCGCGCTTGGCTGAGTTTAGTCAAAGGCTGGCTGGGAAAAAAAGCAGAGGCCGGAGTAAGGAGGGAGACGCTGAGGAAGCAGGTTATCTGGTTAGCCATGGGGTAGCCAGCTCCAGTCCTCAAGGGCCACCAACAGGTCAGGTTTTCAGGGTATCCCTGCTTGTTGGCCACCCAAGAGGTTGCAAAGTGGTGACCCAGGAAAAATGTAACTACATTTGTCTTTCACGGTCACTCAAGGAGAGCTATAGTGGTGAAAAGAAAGATAACCATTTAAGTAGGAAGACTTGCACACAAAAAAACCTGTTAAAAAGTTGGCATCCTGAAAAGTGTGTTTGTTTGTTTTTCTTTGCTTACTGGATAAATGACACCACTTTGTTTTATTTAAAATAAACAATATATCGCTAAGCTTACGAGTGTGCATCTGTGTCCCAAATACTTAGGATGGATTCATCCAGGGGTTCTCAACTCCAGTCCTCAAGATTGCCCAACAGGTCAGGTTTTCAGGATGTCCCTGCTTCAGCATATGTGGCTCAGTCTGCAACTGATCCACTGATTGAGCCACCTTTGCAAACGCAGAGATATCTGAAAAACCTAACATGGTGGGGGGGTGAGGGGAGGCGCGCGCTTGGGGACTGGAATAGAGAAGCCCTGGGTTATTCATGAGATGTTAACACCTTCTGATAAAGGAATAGGGTTTTCGCTCAGACAAACGCAACGTTCGGAATCTCCAACCAACAATTCTAACCCTGTGTTCATTAGATAATGAATAGACCATCTTCAAAACAAATAGATCGTCACACAATGATCAAATGGTCAGCTTAATTATGGTGAAAGGGTTAAATTGCCGTCCATCTGGCTACAGCGTACACCTGTGGCAGGCACAAACAGTGCTAAATGAATTATTGATCAACAGAAAAAAGCAATTTAAAGAATATAGATAAAGAAGTAGATGAGATTAAAGTGAAATTATTACCTCTTGAAGACAATATAGAATTTAAGAATAGAGATAAAGAGTTGCAGAAAAAATTAGACAAAGTTGAGAAAGACATCAGTTTTATGAAAATGAAAAAAATTCAGAAGAGATTAAACAGATTACAATACGGGGGAACAAAGAAGATGGAATAAGAGTAGAAGAGAGGGAAACCGTTTTTATCAACAACGAGAAGAAAAGTCAGGACACGGATACTTTAGGGGTAACTCAAGAAACTATAATTCTTATAAGAATTATAGTGATAATCACAAAGATGTGGAAGATTGTAGAACCCCCCCCCCCCCCGAAGAAATCCTAAATCTAGACTGGAATCAATTGAAATTGGTGGGAAAGAGATTTTGAATAAAAATGTAAAAGAGATAGAGTACAATTACTCTCCCACTGAAAGAGAAGACTAAGGGTGAGCGATTCAGGGATAAGAAATCACTGGACCTCTCACCTGGGGAGGGTACCTCTACTTCAAGGTTTTTTTTTTTTTAGGGAAAACTACGTCTTCCAGTTCATGGGAGACGGGGAACAGATTTCACCCATTAAAGGAGAAGGATTTAAAGATAGGCTCAAAAAGAACAAAAGCAGTAGAGAAAAGCGAGGTGGAAGAGAAAAGAAAAAAATGTTCAAGTAAACAATATCTTTCATTTTGAGTAAGGTGACCCTGACAGAGGCCCAAAACAGGGTCACTATGAAGGGCCCGAGCTTTGCACCGACGTCAGGTCCAGATAGTATCAATTTGTATCTGGATGCAAATACATTTGTGAGGAAACACAGTAAAGAGATTCTTTTTAAGTTAGGTCCAAGATTCTAAACTGAGTGGGAGAGGCTATGCAGGTGGAGCCACAGCTAACATAGAGGAAGATGAAGAACAAAAATGTGTTCATTCATCATTGAAATTGAAATCTACCTTCTATCCATCATATTGTAATTGGAAAGTTTTTTTTAATCAAAAGATCACTAAGGATTTTGAAAACTTAACGAATAAGAAATCAACATTTAAGCATAATCTAACTAAGGTAGAAAGGGAAGCGTCGGAAGAAATTATACAAGATGATAGGCTAGTAATTAAACAAGCTGACAAGGGAGGAGGAGTCGTCGTTATGGATAGAGAAAATTACCTAAAAGAATCCTATATTCTACTCGATGATGAGGCAACATACTTCAAATTAAAAAAAAATCCCTCCATAGAGTATACAGCCGATTTGCAAACATTACTAGAAAAAGGTAAAGATCTGGGCATCTTAAATTCTAATGAATATGCCTTCCTAATGGAGAATAAGCCCCAAATTCCCATCTTCTACTTTCTACCGAAAGTACATAGGAGCTTAGAGAATCCCCCGGGAAGGTCGATAATATCAGGGATTGATTAGTTAACTTCCAATTTGTCAGCCTATATCGATTCCTTTCTACAACCATATGTGAAGGGCCTCAAATCATATGTAAAGGATACTATTGCCATTATAAATGTATTGAATAATCTAGAATGGAAGAAAGGTTATATACTGGCAGTTGTAGATGTTACATCTTTATATACTTCAATCATACATACGCAAGGATGCGATTCTGTTAAGACTTCTACTCAAAGATTTAAAATTAAATGAGGTACAGATAGACTTTCTGATTGAATGTATGGATATTATTCTCTATAAAATTTTATTTTTGGTTTGAGGATACCTTTTACCTCCAGAGATGTGGCACAGCCATGGGGACCAAGTTTGCACCTAGCTATGCCAATCTCTTCATGGGAGATTGGGAGGACAGTTACATCTGGTCCCAAAGCGCTACATTGATGATATTATTTTAGTGTGGAAAGGTGATGGAGAGAGTCTTGCCAAATTCATAGAAGAATTGAATAACAACGATAGAAATTTGAGCTTTACATCTAAAATTAGTGAGAAGGAGGTAGATTATTTAGATCTCACAATCTATGTTGAGAATGACCAATTTAAAACCGAGTCATTCTTCAAAGCTGTGGACACATAATTATATCCTGCGGACAAGTTGCCACCATCCAAAATGGATGGATAATGTACCATACAAGCAATTCCGCAGGATTAAAAGAAACTGCACTGACGAAGAAGTCTTCTCTAATCAAGTAGAGATCCTGAAAAAGAGATTTCTAGAGAAGAGCTATAATAAGGAACTCCTCGCGGACTCTGGAAAAAACTAGAAATCTAGATAGAAAAGAACTTATTAAAGAAAACGAAAGATTATCATCTCCAGATACTATAAGAAAATATTTTAGTTTTGCCTTCTTGACAAAATATAACCGAGAGGCTAAAAAAATTAAAGATATTGTGAAAAAACATTGGCACCTACTTTTTAAATGATCCCATACTCAGAAATGAGATCCCTGTAGTACCGAATGTTATTTTAAAAAAAACGTAATTTAAAAAAACAAATTAGCTCCAAGTGTTTTAAGGAAAATTAAAGACGGAAATAATGATGAACACAAATTCCTTAAGAATGCGGAAAGCGTTTTAAAAAATGTGAAAGGCTTTTTTTGGTTGCGCGTCATGTACAGCATGTAAATTTAAGTCCAAAGAGAAACGGTTCTTCAAGTTTAATGTGAAGAAAAAGACTTTCAAAATAGATAAATGTATCAGCTGTAGGTCTGATTTTGAGCCCTTGTGGACTCCCATATGTAGGCAAAACTAGCAGACCTATTAGGGCGCGTGTACTAGAACACTTGAGCACCATTCGGAGGGGGTCATCACTCATAGTGTGCCCAAACACTTTGCTGAGTGTCATAACTCTCAGACCCTTTGGGTTTGACCATTATGGGGATAGAAGGGGTAAAGCAACATTGGAGAGGTAGAGATAGGGGGTTGGATATTAGCAGACAAGAAATGTTTTGGATCCACAAACTGAAAACACTTGCCCCTTTTGGCTTAAATGCTGAATTTGAAATTATACCTTTTTTTATAAAAAAAATTACTATATTTAAGTATTTATAGTTTTATTTTTAAAGTATTTTTCCCTTGATCCTAATGGATCCCCTCCCGTTGCTGATACCACCTCTGTTTCCCTGTGTTTCCCCTTTTTCCCTCTTTTCCAGTCCTGTTTTTAGAATTTTTTGTATTTTAGACATTTTAAATGTTCCACCGATATTTATTAATTTTTGTTTTCTTATTTTCTTGTTTCCCACCCATCCTTTTTGTTGAGGGGTATTATTTATATTGAGTATGTTTCATTTCATATGGATGTAGATTTTCATTATTGAGTCTTAACACTCTATACAGGCTTTTTAAGTTGTGTTTTTATTTGAATGTATAATTATGATTTAGTTTTATTGTATTAAAGTTGTATGTCTGATTTGCAACACGCCTTTTAGGGTCCACCCATGCATTAACACCTCTCTAATTAGCATTAGTCTTTAAATACAGAGAGGGTGAGGGAGGGATCCATCTCCTGACGAAGCAGTTTTACTGTGAAACGCGTAGAGACAATCTTGCGGGGAGAGCACTTAGTAGGAGAGCTGTTGGAGACTGCAGCACATTGCGTCGCATTGCGCTGCACTGACGAGTATATCGGAGCCTGAGAATCCCTCCCAGAGTGACATCACACGCCGGGACGAACAGCGTGGATACAGTGTATGCGCAGGGTTCCCCTGTATCAACCACAGGTCTGCGGTATTGCCTGTGAAAAGAATCTCCCTCTAGAATGACGTCACCCGCCGAGAGGATACAGGCGGAGGGTTCCCCGACAGCGTCTGCAGCTTCATAAGATTGCCGGGTAACCGCTTCCGAAAGGCATTGAAAGGCTTCATTCCTACAGCTTCCCCTATTATACTGCCTGTTTTTACTTCCAACGTATGAGTAAAATGTGTGTACGCTTGCACTAAATATTAGTCTGGTATTGGTCTGCACTATATGTTTTCTTTTATTCTGAGGTGATACCTTTGCCCTGGGACTGCGTCTGTCCATGTGGGGAAGCATCAGCACTGCCTGCCTGTAAAACCTGTGGGTCCAAACACCGCTACAACATCCAGGAGCCACACAACCATTAATGGTTAATTGCATTAATACTGCTGTCTTATAGTAAGTGAGCAACTATAAGAGCCACGTTTAACTCAATAGTATCCAGATTTACAACACAATTATTGCCTTCTCTCTTTTTGGGGGGGTGATCCTGCTCCTTCTGGTTCTTGGAGGAGAAAATGCTGTATTAGAGGACTTATGGAAACAAGTCCTCACCGGAGGTTTTGAGCAATTTTCATCCCATTTCTATCACATTGTACTATTCTATTTTCCACTTTCATTTACTTCTATGATTAGTGTGGGAGCGCCGTACCAATGACTTTTCTGGTGCATGCACAAACAGTGACATCACGGTGACGCAGCAGCAGAAGGTGAATTTGTTGGGCGCTCAGGACATTGATTTCTATTATGCTGGAGAGTAAAACAGTCAGTGGTTTTCTGCTTCAGAGCAACACTGTATGTTCCAGAGGACATGCAGTCATTATCAGACAGATCATGGAGGGAAGGTTGCCTGTTACTGCCAAGTCTGATTTGTCAAAGGCTCTCGGCCACAAGTTCTATTCAGAAAATCAAACCATCACATTCATTGTGTTCCAGTACATTGTTTTATATTGTTAGAGGCTGGTGATGTTTTCATGCTCCTGTTTCAAAGCCGGGAGACTTTGATAAATAAAAGCCAAGTCCGAGATTAACTGGGCATGTACTTTAATATCTATATCTATTCAAAAGGGCTGATGTTCTAAATAAAGGAGCATTATTACCTTATCAATAGTTTATTGGATGTTCTTTATTAACCCCTCTGCTGCCAGAGAGGCTAGCCTAGCCTAGTCTTGTTTTGCTTTGTACATAAGTGATCAAGATTGGGGAAGGTCACTTTATCTCCCGGTGCCCCGAGGCAGCTCCCTTTTAGATGGTCAGCTCTTGGGTGCGGTGCCTGCATTGTGGTGCCTACCCACGGCACTTCCTACGTGGCCGGAAGAAGATTTCCCTATTGTAAAGCTGATAAACGGCCACAATAATTAACCCTTTTGCTGCCAGAGGGACCTGGGTGGCTGGCCCTTCTGGCAGGGAAAGGGTTAAAACATCCTTGGTAGAGTAGGTGTCTACCAGCTCCTGACCAAATGTGAGAACAGTAAATAAAAAAAGATCCACGTGTCAGTGCACAATGCATGAAACTAAACAGACAATACACAAATATCTTAGGAAGCTCACTTTAAGAAGGTTCGTTTTACAAAAAAACGCATCTAATAGAGAACCGTTAACTACCAGTATTATTCCACAAGAGGGGCTAGTCCCTGAAATATTAAATGGTGTTAAAAAAACAGCATGTATACATACGAATCTGAAGAATAGGTCCACCTTTTATCCTAGCTTTAGCAAAGGGGACATATCTGGAAACATTTCATAACCGTGTGAAAAAATGGCTTCGAGAAACAGCAGAATGATAAGAAACCTTTTAATAGCAATCTAAGCCAGGCAGAAAGAACTGCTTTAAAGCAATTAGAAGACAAGATAATCATAATCAAGCAAGCTGATAAGGGTGGTGGGGTCGTCGTAATAGACACGTGTTATTACGAGAAAGAAGGCAGGATATTGAATGATGATCAGACCTATGAGAAACTTGAAAGAGATCCCACACGTGTCTTTTTGGAAGAATTGCTTATCCACTTAACAGGAGGAAAATCGCGTGGTATCTTGACTAAGGAAGAATTTGGATATCTTTGGAGGGAGAAACCGGTTATACCGGTGTTTTATTTCCTCCCAAAAATACATACGAATCTGCAAGAACCTCCAGGAAGGCCCATTATATCGGGTATTGGCGCCATCACAGAAAATGTATCAGAGTATATATATATATATATATATATATATATATATATATATATATTTTCCTTCGTAAATAAGTTATTGAGGTGAAGTCATATTTGAGGGATACTATGCAAATACTAGCTATCCTCAGTAAAATTAAATGGGAGGAGGGCTATATACTTGTTACATCGGATGTTACTTCCCTCTACACCTCTATTAGTCATGATAAGGGATGTGAAGCTATCCGTAGTACGCTCAACAGTGATCCTAGTCTTATGGAGGAACAAGTACGTTTTTTATTAGGCAGCATTGTTTTTATTTTGGAACATAATTATTTTTCTTTTAACTGCAGTTTTTTCCTGCAAAAGTGTGGAACAGCAATGGGGACCAGGTTTGCACCAAGCTATGCTAATCTTTTTATGGGTTTATGGGAATCAGAAAGCATTAGGTCCCTCAACCCATTTGGTGCAAACCTGGTCCTCTGGAAAAGGTACATAGATGATGTCTTTTTTTATTTGGAAGGGGGATCTCATTGATCTAGATTTGTTTTTACAATACCTTAACAACAATCATTTAAATCTCAGATTCACAAGCAAATGGAGCACAAAAGAAGTAGAATGTTTAGATTAATTTATATCGAGGACAATGAGATCCAGACCAAAACCTTTTTTTAGAGATGCGGACGTGAATAATTATATTTTAAAATCTAGCTGCCACCAACCGGGCTGGATCAGTAACATCCTATTTGGTCAATTAAAACGCATCAAAAGAAATTGCAGCAAGGATACTATATATCAGAGTCAGGTGGAAGTTCTGAAAAATAGATTTCTGAAGAGAAATTATGATTATGATAGGTCAGTAATAGAACAAGCCATGAAAAAGACGAACGAAATCCAGCGTGATTTTTTACTAAACCCTAAAATGGACAATGGAAGCAAACAAGATTTTCAAACAGCCGTTATTGCAAGGTATAATCGGAAGACAGTAGACATAAAAAATATTATCAACAAATACTGGCACATTCTGAAAGAGGGCCCGATTCTTGGCAACCTATTGAAGATAAGCCTAAAGTTATTTTTTGAAAAGCTCTGAAATTCAAGAATAAATTAGCACCAAAAGCCTTTAGGGACAAAAATACACAAAACGGATGGCTTACTAAACCAGTAGGTTTTTACAGGTGTATTACCTGTACGGCTTGCTCTTTTAGTTATATATAAAAGCTTAATTTTAAATCGAATAAAACCGGTGAAACTTTTAAAATGCGTCAGTTTGTTAACTGTAAAACTAAATATAAAGAGAAAAATACCAGCGCAAAAAACATGTTCCAAACTAGAAAAATATTTTATATAGAAATAAAAGAAACACAAATGAGTGCTATAAAAAAAAACACTAAATAGGTTAAACAAACATAAAATTAAAACGATACAAAGTTACCAGAGGTTCCTTGTGCGTTGTGAATGCAGCTGTTAGAAAAGGCAACAAAAGTAGCAGTCCTATGGTTAAGGCAATGCTGATAGGGAAAACACCCACTCTCAGCTCGTCAGTGCAGGCAGTAAAGTTACCAGAAGCTCCTTGTGCATTGTAAATATAACTTAGCAAGGGCAACAAAAGCAGCAGTACTGTGATTCAGGCAATGCTAATAGGGAAATCACCTGCTCTCAGCATATCAGTGCAGGCAGTGAAGTTACCACAGGCTCCTTGTGGATTTTTGAATGTAGCTGTTAGCAAGGTCAACAAAAGTAGCAGTACTGTGGTTCAGGCAATGCTGATAGGGAAAGCACCCGCTCTGAGCTCGTCAGTGCAGGCAGTTCACGTCTCAGTAGTTTGCAGTGTAGACCAGCTGATACACCTCACGGCTGGCTCCACTCACCACCGGATAGGGAATGCACCCGCTTCCGGCTAACTGCCCTCAGCTTGTACCGGCCAGGGAAGGCACCCGCTCCCAGTATGATGTTTCCAGTGGTCCCGTGGTTTCACAATGAAAGATTCGCAGACTCACAATAAAGCTGCAGACATAGAACACTGCCCTGCTCCGCCCAATCTTTGAATGAATAAGTGCAAAAAAGCACCAGAAAGGGGAATTTATTATAAAAAGTACTAAATAGCAAGATATATATGTAGAGTAAAAACGGAATAAAAAGCACACAATCTATTTCCTATCCAACGCGTTTCGTATCATAAATATGTCGTTTACACCCTGGAGTGCCCTTGTGGCCTCCAATACATAGGCAAGACCACCAGACCCTTACGGGTTCGCATTGTAGAGCACATTAGCAATATTAAAAAGAAGATGCTCACACACGGTGCCCAAATATTTTTTGAAGGCGCACAGCGCTAACCCAAGGGGACTGAAATACAGAGCCACCGCGTGCATCGAACTGCACTGGTGGGGGGTGGGGGTGAGGGGGGAGGCGGGATAGAGGGAAAAGACTCATTCAAAGAGAGTGATTGGATCTTTAAATTAAAAACTTTAGAACCTGATGGCTTAAATGTCAATATTGATATCACAGCATTTCTCTTTCCCCCCTAACTTATTTTTTATTGCCGGCTTGTTTATTCTTTTATTTTTGGCCATTTTCAGGGCCTTTTTAATGAAACATTTTTTTTAAACATTTTTACACATGTTCCATTTATTAACTGCGGTTTTATACAAGTGAAGATTTATTTTATCCTTCACCAGGTTGGATGTTCTCTCTGTTTTAGTTACCATCATCAGTACTGTTTTATTAATATTATTCTACCATTTACTTCTACTAATCATCATTTATGTCTCCTCAGGACCCAGCTACATTTGACACATTGCTCCTGAGTATTAGACTGGGATTTTATTGCTATTTTTTGCTGTGTAGCATCCTCTCCCTTTTCTAGTTAGGTGTCCACATGCATTATTTAATAGCGAATTGATCAGTATAGCACTGTTTGATTTGGGGCATCTATCTATTATTGTTTTAGCTTTCATGATTCTGTCTTTTTTTTTATCATAGGTCTTTTATTATGTACTAGCTGATATACCCGGCGTTGCCCGGCATTGAATTTTCCCGCTCCCCCCCTCTCTCCGCTCCCCCTCCCTCTCTTTTTTTTCTTTGCTCCCCCTCTCTCTCTCCCCCCATTGGCCTCTCTCCCCCCCCTTCCCCTTTCTCCCCCGTTAACAGCAATCGGGGCCCCCTGCACATGAATGTGGCCCCCGTGTTAATAGCTGGGTTCCCCCCTCCCCCCCGTTCACAGCTCCGGCCCTTCCCCCCTTCACACCTCCGTTCCCCCCCCCCCCTTCTCACATGTCCAATTCCACCCCCTTCAGAGCTCAGTGGGTGGGTGAGTGACTGGGTGGGTTGACTGAGGGACTGAGTGAGTGGGTGTGTGACTGAGTGACTGGGTGGGTGGGTGACTGGGTGGGTGGGTGACTGAGTGACTGGGTGGGTGGGTGACTGAGTGACTGGGTGGGTGACTGAGTGACTGGGTGGGTGGGTGACTGGGTGGGTGACTGAGTGACTGGGTGACTGAGTGACTTTGGTGACTGAGTGACTGGGTGGGTGGGTGAGTGACTTGGTTTGGTGAGTGACTGGGTGGGTGAGTGACTGGGTGGGTGAGTGACTGACTTGAGTGACTGACTTTAGTGACTGGGTGGGTGGGCGGGTGGATAACTGGGTGGGTGGGTGAGTGACTGACTGGGTGGGTGGGTGAGTGACTGGGTGGGTGGGTGAGTGACTGGGTGGGTGAGTGAGTGGGTGGGTGGGTGAGTGACTGGGTGGGTGGGTGAGTGACTGGGTGGGTGGGTGAGTTACTTGAGTGACTGGGTGGGTGGGTTAGTGGGTGAGTAACTTGAGTGAGCTTAAGTGACTTGAGTGACTGGGTGGGTGGGTGAGTGACTTGAGTGACTGGGTGGGTGAGTGAGTGACATGAGTGACTGAGTTGGTGGGTGGGTGAGTGACTTGAGTGACTTGAGTGACTGGGTGGGTGGGTGAGTGACTTGAGTGACTGGGTGGGTGGGTGGGTGAGTGACTTGAGTGACTGACTGGGTGGGTGGGTGAGTGAGTGGGTGGGTGGGTGAGTGGGTGGGTGAGTGACTGGGTGGGTGAGTGACTGGGTGGGTGAGTGAGTGGGTGGGTGGGTGAGTGACTGGGTGGGTGAGTGACTGGGTGGGTGGGTGAGTGACTTGAGTGACTGGGTGGGTGGGTTAGTGGGTGAGTAACTTGAGTGACTGGGTGGGTGGGTGAGTGACTTGAGTGACTGGGTGGGTGAGTGAGTGACATGAGTGACTGAGTTGGTGGGTGGGTGAGTGACTTGAGTGACTGGGTGGGTGGGTGTTTGAGTGACTTGAGTGACTTGAGTGACTGACTGGGTGGGTGGGTGAGTGAGTGGGTGGGTGGGTGGGTGAGTGGGTGGGTGGGTGAGTGACTGGGTGGGTGGGTGAGTGACTGGTTGGGTGAGTGAGTGACTGGGTGGGTGGGTGAGTGACTGGGTGGGTGGGTGAGCGACTGGGTGGGTGACTGGGTGGGTGGGTGACTTGAGTGAGTGAGTGACTGGGTGGGTGGGTGAGTGACTTGAGTGAGTGACTTTGGGTGAGTGACTGGTGGGTGGGTGGGTGAGTGACTGGGTGGGTGGGTGAGTGACTGGGTGGGTGGGTGAGTGACTGAGTGGGTGGGTGAGTGACTGGGTGGGTGGGTGAGTGGGTGGGTGAGTGACTGGGTTGGGTGAGTGACTGGGTGGGTGGGTGAGTGACTGAGTGGGTGGGTGAGTGACTGGGTGGGTGAGTGAGTGACTGGGTGAGTGAGTGACTGGGTGGGTGGGTGAGTGGGTGACTGAGTGACTTGACTGAGTGAGTGACTGGGTGGGTGGGTGAGTGAGTGACTGGGGGGGTGAGTGAGTGAGTGACTGGGTGGGTGAGTGACCAGGTGAGTGACCGGTGGGTGGGTGTGTTTGAGTGACTTGACTGACTGGGTGGGTGGTTGGGTGGTTGGGTGACTGAGTGACTGGGTGGGTGGGTGACTGAGTGACTGGGTGGGTGACTGAGTGACTTGACTGAGTGAGTGACTGGGTGGGTGAGTGACTGGGTGGGTGAGTGACTGGGTGGGTGGGTGAGTGACTGGGTGGGTGGGTGGGTGAGTGACTGGGTGGGTGAGTGGGTGACTGGGTGGGTGGGTGAGTGGGTGGGTGAGTGGGTGCATGGGTGGGTGAGTGGGTGGGTGGGTGAGTTATCTTTCCCCCCCTGCATCTCTTCTCTCCCCCCCCCTGCATGCCTCCCCCCCTTCATGCTATCCCCGGAGGCAGCAGGTGTGAGGCGCGGTGAGGCGGCCGTGGCAGCCGCAGCTGTAGGGAGGGGGAAGGACAGCAGCGCGGGGCCTGTGAGGCACGGTGAGGCGGCCGTGGCCGCCGCAGCTGTAGGGAGGGGGAAGGACAGCAGCGCGGGGCCTTTGAGGCATGGTGAGGCGGCCGTGGCAGCCGCATCTGTTGGGAGGGGGTAGGACGGCGGCGTGGGGGCTGTGAGGCAGGCGTGCCAACCGCATTACCCGTTCGCCTGCTCGATCACTCACCCGTCCGGCCGCTCCCACGTGCATGTGAGGCGGTAGGCAGCGTGTTGTGGCCGCTCCCCTGCTGTGTCCCGGGCGCTCTTGACTGTAGCGGCGCCGGTGTGTGAGCTTGGGGGGGGGGGGGGTGGTGTGTGTGTGTGTGTGTGTGTGTGTGTGTGTGTGTGTGACCTTTGGCCCGTCACTCCGCCTCAGGCCAATGAGAGGTGTGCGGGGGCGGGCGGGCCAAGGGACCAATCTCATTGGCCTGAGGGACACAGGCCATGCAGACAAACATACAGTGCTTTCACAAATATATAGTAGATATATATATATATATATATATATATATATGTGTTTTATTAGCTTTAGTCTCCCTTTCCATTTTTTGGTTTTGTATTAAGGGACTTTTAAGCTCCATTTTTAACTAATGTTGTAACTAATAACGTGAAGTTTTATATTTATGTAATTGGCGTAGGCAAGGGAGAATATTATCTGCAGCATTATGGTAATCATACTGGCCTTCATTGCATATGTAGTATTTCCCTGATTGGCCAGTGTATAGTATTTAGGGGACTTCATTCCATGTCAGGGAATTACGGACCCCTGACGAAGCTGCACAGCGAAACGCCACTGCGTTGAGTCGGGTTTCCTGACAAACCTGGAGAGGAGGTGTCCGAGGACCGACGTCACTGCATGCGGACGCCAATCATGTGAGGCTCTGAAACGCGGAAGTGGGAGCCCACGCGAACACCGCAGCAAGCCGCGTGCACCGGCTTTTCTGCAAGAGCTCCACAGCCGTCGGTACACGAGCCTCCACTAACGGACACTTCTCCACGGGTTGTTCGTACAATGCCCTTGCATGGGGCTTCTTTGTAAGTTGCCATTGCCTACCTTTGTGTCATCCTGTATATATGTGTGTATATATATATATATATATATATATATATATATATATATATATATATATTTTTATTTTTTTTAATTTCAATATTTTTTTTATTATTTTACTTAAATTAACATCTTACATACATGTACAATTTTAATAAAGGAACAATATTTATACATCTATCTGAGTAAAAACAATTATCTTCATAACAATTTTTCTTTACTATTTTCTGTATGTTGCATATCAATTTAATTTTTATGTATAAAATCTCTTTGGCTTCTTTTAATTTCAAATTATTCTTATTTTTTTTTACATAGAAAAGATAAAGAAAAAGGATAGATAAAGATGGGGCCAGAGAGGAAAGGAGTGAGGAGGGAGGGAATGTTCAAGGGCTAAAAGGTAAAAGAGACAAGGGATAATAATCAACCACGAAGAGGATTCTACCTAAAAAACGGGGGCCACAGTTCCCATATCTTATAGAATTGATCTAATTTTTTATTTAGTTGAGCTGAAAGCTTTTCCATTAATTTAACTTCATTCACTCTTTTAATTATTGTATGTCTCGATGGTACATTTATATTCTTCCACGCCGCTGCTATAGAGCAACGGGCTGCTGTAAGAACAATAGTATTAGATACCTCTTCAACAGGCTTTGCTAATAAATACGTTAGTGGGTCAAGAGGGATTCTTGTATCTGTAATTTCCTGTAACATATTCTGGATCTTTGTCCAAAACTTTTGAATCTCTGGACATGACCACCATATATGTACCATATCCCCTCTCAGGCCACATCCTCTCCAGCATGTTTTTTAATTACTATCTACGTTGTCACGTCTCTTTGCTTGGGTGCTGCAAGTTCATATCATACTTGTGGGCTCCACTTAGAAGCTTTTTGAGCCACTAGCTGTGTGTGGGACTCTATGCTTGGCTGCCCTTTGGGACTGCCTTTTTCTCGTTATCACGAGCAGTGCTTTTAGTTCATACTTTCTGGACAGGTTTGCACTATTTGTGTATTTTCTGTTTATTCTCTCATACATCTACCGGTTCTTTGCGCTCCCTGATTCTCTACTAATACCCACCATGTGTTGCTAAGCTGTAGCAGCCACACAATCCCCCCATCCCTGGATATCTAAGCATCACAGCCCTCAATTGTTTTTTTTCTTCTGTGTGTTGCGTTTCTGCACAATTAGGCAAGGACAATCAATGCATTTCCCACCACCTCATCCACCGTCCCTCAGGCTCCTTTCAGCAGACCCCCGTGCACCCTAACATTGCCCCCTCCCCCACGCCTCCTCCCCTTGCTGTGTTTCCAAGCAGGCACAGAGTGAGATCCGTAGAAATAAGGGGTGACGGAGGGAGAGTCATTAACACAGTCCAGGCCTGACGCCTCTCGGCAAAGAAGCAGCAAAGCAGATGGAGCAAAAGAACTCCGAAATGCTGCGGCCTGGCACACAGAGTAAGGCCGCGTTTATAGTGGCGGCGACAGCGATGCGACTTTGTGTCAAAACAAATGCATTGCCGCCGTTGCGTGTGCTGATACTGTAGTAAGCGCGACGCGACGGAGCGGCGGCTTGGTCGCGATCACTGGAAGTCATCTCAATTTGATTTTTCCAGTGACCGTAGCCAGACGTCGCCGTTGCGTCGTCATCGCCGGCGCTGTAAGCGTAGCCTTAGGATGTGGAGGAGTTACAGGGACAGCCCTTCCAAGGACCGATGCGAACTAACGGCAGTGGCACGTTTAATGGTTAAATGTAGACGACTGACACAATTGAAAAAAAAAATGTAAATCATTGTTATTCAATCCGCACTGAGCACCAGTTTTTTGTTAATAATATTTTGGACTAAAGATATATTTTCTTTCCCTTTCCAATACTTTTTTCCATTTTCTTTTATTAGCAGATGCTCCGTTCAGAGCATAGAAGTGTTTGCAATATTAAGTGTTCGGGAGCTTAAAATGGCGCTCTCCCCAAAAGCCCAGTGCATTCTGGTAACCTCAGACACTGAAGATTCGGAAAATTATTACACCAGCCCCCCTCCCCCCCCCCTCCCACAGATACTAACATAAATTAAACTCATCAAGGTTTCAGGGGCTGTTTTCTGCTTTAAAATAGATAATGTCCTGCAATGGGTTGAAGATACCTGGCAGAAAGGGGTTAATGCTCTAACATAATGCAGTGAAGAGTTCACAACCGCTTCTGTAAGGATGAGCAGAGAGATGCACCCTGACGTGAGTATGCAGCGTATAGATATGTAATCCACGCTGCGCCTACACCCACATTCCTAGAATTTACCTTCACAAACAGCCCATTCTCTGAATGAAGACACTTCTTCCCTTTAACCCAGGTTTCAATAGCACCCTCCCTGCCCACTGTTCATCGCTGCCTGCTCTCGCACAGGGGGGGAAGGTGAGATATTTTGGGGGTGAAATGGCTCTGATGTTTACACAAAGCGACAACTACCAAATGCCACTGGGACCGGTTATTATATACTGGAGAGATAGGGGGGGGGGGGGGGTCTTCCTACTTTCAACAAGGGGGCTGCCCCGTATCATAAAGAAACAGTGTTATAGCATACTGTATACACAGGAACGTTTCCTGCCTGCTGTGTGTTACATCTGGGACAAGAGGGAATGGTCTGGGTGGTGTAGAGATTAAGGCAGGGGTGCGCAACTTAGTCCTCAAGCCACCAAAAGGTCAGGTTTTCAGGATTTCCCCGCCTCAGCACAGCCCAATCATATTCTGCGGTACAATGTTGGAGGGAGAATAACAAAAGAGGACATGTATGTGAAGACAAACAGAGACAGCCCCTGCTTCAGCAGATGTGGCTCAATCAGAGTCTCAGACTTCTGAGCCTATGATTGAGCCAACTGTGCTGAAGCAGGGATGGTTATAATAATAGTTTGTTCTTGTATAGCGCTGCTAGTTTTACGCAACGCTTTACAGAGACATTTTGAAGACACAGTCCCTGCCCTGTAGAGCTTACAATCTATGTTTTTGGTGCCTGAGGCACAGGGAGATAAAGTTACTTGCCCAAGGTCACAGGGAGCCGACGCTGGGAATTGAACCAGCTTCAATCTCAGTGCCAGTCAGTGTCTTTACTCACTGAGCCGCTCCTTCAGCCCTATCCTGAAAACCTGACCTGTTGGTGGGGCTTGAGGACTGGAGTTGAGCACCCCCGGGTTAAGGTGTGTCTCATTGATGTGCAAGCTGATAGGTTTACATTCCAGCCTGGGGTTGGGGTGTGTGCGTACACTTCATTCCTTTTGTCGCCACCCCTCACCTTTTAGATTGTAAGCTCTGTGGGACAGGGACCTCTTACCTACTGTCTCTGTTTGTCTTCACATACATGTCCTCTTTTATTATACAAGGTTATTCTCCTCCCTCCAACATTAAACTGCGGAGTATGCTGGTGCCCGGCAAATAAAAAAACAATATATTGTTTGTGGTTTGTAGACAAAGCTCCCTTATGGCCACAGGGTGTCAGTATCTCATCACAGTCAACATATTGCCTCCCTGATGGAGAAGCGAGCAATGTTTGAAAACCCAAGTAGTTGGGTGACATTCTGAAATGCAAGAGAATAATAACTTCATTTAGTGCTTTTCTCTCAATGGGATTCAAAGTGCATCCCAATGACAATATAGTGCACAGTATATAGGATTTTTACAGACACTGTCCCTGCCCAGATGAGTTTACAATCTATGTTTTTGGTGTTGGAGGCACAGGGAGATACACTGACTTATGACCCAAGGTCCCAAGGAGCTGACAAAGGGAATTGAACCAGGTTCCCCTGATTCAAACTCAGTGGCATCATCATACAAAGTCAGTTTTACTCACTGAGCCGCTCATTCAGATAGGTAGATATCCCTTTAATACCCCAGGACTTTATCAACTGGGAAGTTTATTAGAGTTCCTAATAAATACCTGTGTGTTTGTTAAATACATACGTTTGCACTTCTCAGTCACAATGTACTGGTACATCCCTACATATGGATGGATAGATGATGGATAGATGATGGATAGATGATGGATAGATGATGGATAGATGGATAGATGGATAGATGGATAGATGGATAGATGGATAGATGGATAGATGGATAGATGGATAGATGGATAGATGGATAGATGGATAGATAGATAGATAGATAGATAGATAGATAGATAGATAGATAGATAGATAGATAGATAGATAGATAGCAAAACAGCAGGCACACCTATAGAGAACATTGGTAAGTGCACACATCATAGGAATCAAATAGACATATCCCTTACCCAAAACCATGCATTGGGGTAATAGAAGAAACAGCACAGGTATGCCAATTAAAAGTAGTGTATTACACACACAAATCCAAAGTTTTCGGTCTTTGAAGCAGTATGGAGCCTGATGAAGGTCAATGGGTTTGGGTAAGTTATATGGATAGATATATAGATAGATAGATAGATAGATAGATAGATAGATAGATAGATAGATCAATAGTACACAGTGACACTCCTACATCCATGCTTCCATGGTTATCTGTCTGGGTGTTCTGAAAAATTGTAGATATTATATTCATTGAAGAAGCGGCAGTCACAGGACTTTCATCCAGGCAAACATGAATTTATTGAATCAACGTTTCGGACCATGTCCAGAGAAAGGTCCTGGAGAGGACCGAAACGTCGATTCAATAGCTTCACGTCTGGCTGGAAGAAAGTCCTGTGACTGCCGATTGTTTTATAAATATATATATATACACACACTCTCATAGTAGGAATAAGTGCTTTTACCATATATAATTATTATATTATTATTATTAAATCCTATATTTGTAAAGTGCCAACATATTCTGCAGCGTGGTACAATGGTGAACAGGGACATAATTTACATAAACTTAAGGACAGACAAGCGCAGACAGATACAGTGGGTGATGAGGGCCCTGTTCCTGAGAGCTTACAATCTATAATCCTTATTTATATCACTCAGTTGAGGGTTCTTTTCACTATGATTCTGCACTGCTTGTTCTAGTCTCACGGACACCTCCGCTGGCGGGAGGCATTGGTCAGGGTTGGCGAGGAACCTGTTGGAACAAACACAGCATTCTTGAGGGAACCTTCACAGATAACGGCTGGAAATGCGTCAAATAATAGGAAAATAAAGATATTGATATTGACGGGGTTGGAGTGGGTAGATTAGCAATCTGCATGCAGATTAACCAGTTCAGTGACTGCCTCTTTTCTCTGCCACTTTCCCCGGGACGGTGAGAGACGGTGAAAGAGATCAGGTTTTGGGGATATCCCTGCTTCAGCACAGCTGGCTCAATCAGTGGCTCACTCATTGACAGTGCTGAAGCAGGTATATTCTTAAAACCTGAACTGTTGGTGGCCACTCCTGCCCTATTACATCGCTGACCCCTCTGGCTGTGATTAGCATCTACGTATAGAAATGTCCCCAATGTTTATACAAAGCTATTTTCAGATTGTCAGCATCCCGCACCTCTGCCCTCGTTGTCCCCCTTTCCCCGCGCTCCCCACTCCCTTTCGTGTGAGCGGAGTAAAGTCACCTTGAAACTAATACGGTACAGAAAATCCACCAGCTGAAAGGAACACGTCTCTGTGTGACCATGGCAGTTATGCCTTGGGAGATATAAACACGATGACAATATGTGGCAGTGTTTGTTTGGTAAACACAGTAGTTTGATCCGTCCACTTCGGACTAATCGCTTCCTGGTTAAAACATTATAAAATGAAGTTGTAACAGTTTCTCCTTCTCGGTAAGCGGATGGGTCCCCTGCCAATATCTTAACCGGTTCTGCCCTGCATGTGCCTCCGGCGCATTGCGCGGCCCTCTCCGGTGCTAAATGGGTTAATTATTCAATATGTCACAATTGTTTTTTTAAATAATAAGAAAACCCAGTAAAATGTTTTTGTTATCGGTTTGTTTTTATTCCTTTTGAAATGTCCATCATGTCGTTAAATGTTTTATATATTTTTTAACACTAACAGTTTTGCTGAAGCAATATTTACATGAAATATATAGGTTAATGATGCTGATGGGGGGGGGGGGCTCAGTGAGTAAAGACACTGACTGATAAGAACAACTTTATCAGTTGGTTCTAATCCCATCGGCTCCTTGTGACCTTGGGCACGTCACTTTACCTCCCTGTGCCTCAGGCACTAAAATCATAAATTGTAAGCTCTGCGGGGCAGGGACTGTGCCTGTAACAATCCTATGTGCTGCGTACCGCAAACTATACTGTAATTGGGATGCACTTTGAGTCCCGCTGGGAGGAAAGCGCTATATGAAATAAAGTTGTTATTATTATTGCTACATATAGTGGGGGAAACTTGCAGTCACACAGAGCTTACAGCCTACCATCAGTAAATTGTGTTTGTTGAATGCCTTTGAAGGAGGTTAATCCCCTCCGAATCCGAGTGCTAGCTCCTTGACCAAGCCCCTCCCTGTGCTTCATAAACCCAGAAATCTAGACGGCAGGGCAAAATTTCCTGTACATTGCTGTGTAGCCTATAGAAAAAAGATATTATTATATTACAAATGGACACACTCTATGTATGTCTCCCCAACGCACTTAATAGATTGTCACCTCTCCAGGGCAGAGACACCTTTCAATTCTTTGCACTGTTACGGTGATGGGAGCCTTCTTATTTTGCACCGCATATCTATTGCTTAAATCTGTCTACAATATAAAGTCCCACAGCCTTTGTAAATGTATATCTTTTCCAAATAGCCAGGTGCAATACCACTCCTTTTATACGGTGCGTTAACCACGCCGCTTTTTATTCTACCCACCCACCCCTGTCGTCTGCATTTTAGCATCTCTCACTGCGCCCTACATACACGGTTGTACAAATACAGAATATTCAGTGTGGCTGTCCAGGCACTGAATCCATTCCATTCTCCACACTCCACACCAGATATTGCTAGTGTTTTGTCTCCTATCCCAGCTGACTAGCAGCTCTTGTTTACTGGATGGACACAGTGGCTGGAAGGGGGAGAGAGAGAGACTTTAGCTAGAACTAGTTATAGATATATATTTATATATATTTTTCTGCAGAAACCACATGCTTTTTGTCCTCTCTCTTTTTTTTGTTTCATGATCTGGGGGGAGAGAGAGAGAGAAAGAAAGAAGATATCAACTTGATGTATTATGATCCCACTGGTAGTTGAGGCTTTTGCATGCCTGAGACAGTGGGGTTGAAGACATTTTTAAAGTGATCCAGCCTTAGGATCAAGCTCTGGGACCCATGTAGGAATTCACACATGCATTTCCCTGCTGTGGACACCATTTCAAGCTACAAAGGCATCAGAAATTTGCATTGTTCGTGTTGTGGATACTACCCAGGAATTAAACCCAAATAAATCAACCTAAGGAAATATGCATTATGCATCCCACAGCCCCTGCTGCTAATTTGGAGGTGGAAAAGGGATAAAAATATACACATGAAGTTTTGCTTTTTCCTGCTCCAAGAAGGAAGTGATCATTTTTGTTTCTTGTGGCATATCCTGGATTATTATTTTTATTTTTAAAGGTTTTTTTTTTAACACCTTTTTCTTTTTCCTGTGTTCAGTGAGAAAGGAAAGAGGAAAAAAAACAAAAAACAAAACTTGGCTGTAGAATACATAAGTCAGAGAACCTATATAACCAACCCCCTGCAGGGGAGAAGGGGATTTTTAGGCTTGTGCGCATCCAGGAGTCAAAACAAGAACTCTGGAGATTTACATAAACAGGGAGATTTAAACAAAAAGGGGAAAAGAAAAAAAATCTCCCACCAGGAAATCCTACAAGGCAACCAAGAATTTCTACCCTATTGGGACTCTCTAAAAAGGGGAATTATATATAATTCCCCCATCTGTCTATTTTGTTTCTTTATTATTTTTAGACTCCCCCATTGCTACAATTCGAACGAATCATGAGGTCTCAGTTCTTGATATCTCAGGATCACACCATTAAATAGGACACATTGGGATTTCTTGGTATTATTTAGGGGGGGGAGGGGGAGATCTGTGGTATTTGTTCCGGATAGTCCCCCCATTCCGTGGAGGACTCCCCCCTCCACCCCCCAAAGGATTTGTACAGAGTGGCAGCAGAACCCACGGTTGGGTATGGGACAGGCTGTGATGTGGGGTGAGGGGCACCCCAATAATAACCCCAATCCCAGGATGTGCTGGAAGACTCTTCTGGGATTTTTTACTATCTTCATCTTGATTTTCTGTGGCCAAAGCAATGGTGAAAGTAAGTATGATTAATTGATATTAATGTTTCTATATCATACAGCAACATGTACTACATATACACAGTGTATTGTGTTTACATTGGTAAATCCAACGTTGTACTTTATGTATATGGAAATGTGTGGGATATATAATATCACTTTTGTAAAGTAAAGATCTCGAAGGTATATATTCGTCAACATCTGTGCATGTGAGATATATATATATATATATATATATATATATATATATATATATATATATATATATATATATATATATATATATATATATATATATATATATATATATATATATATATATATATATATTAGTATGTAGTAATATGCACCCCATGCAGTGTGTGCTGGGCTGTAATGGCCGGCCCCAGCTCTGTGTTGTGTAATGGGCTCCTGTCTCCCTGGCATTTCGTTATGCAGCCCCCGCACCCTCCTCGGCTCCTGTGCTTCACATTACACCAGAACACCAGGTTTACTGGAAGGTGCCTCTCGTTCTGTCGATGGTTAGGCCTAACGCACCTCGGCTTTGCGTGAGCCGCCTTGCCCTGGTAGCGGCGAGGAACAGCGGGCACATCTAAACTAGAGGCGGCGGGTTTTGCGCTTGATGACAGGCCGCACTTGTTTCGGTAGGGATTGTAAACACAATGAGGCCGGCGCCTGTCATGCCCTGAGGGGCGGGTAAGGGAGACAATCCAGGCCCGGGACCTCTTGAGGCCTACTTGTATTTATTCTCTGTAATTGGATACAAATCACTTCTTCACTTCTTCTAGACGGAATAATTATAATAATCGTATTAAATCCATCTTTACTGATTACAAACATGTTTTGCTGCTGTTTTAAATATGGAGAGAATTCTATATTTAAATGCATGGCGAATATATTGCTATTTCTTCCAGTTCCCTTCATCACTTCTCCATATAACGCATTATGTATTTATGTATCGGTTGTATCATAGTTATAAATATCATCCCAGCAAAATGACATTTCCCCTTTCCATTTTTTATTTTGCATAAACATTTTTGTTTATTGCAAAGAGTTTGTGACCTGTATTTACAAAATGTAAATCTCTATCCCTTTTACCAATGTACAGTCGTAACTAATTAGTGGGCTATAGCAAAACGTAAACACTTTTGTCATGTGTTTTATTTAAAAAAAAGTGTCCACACGGGATAAAATACATGAGTTATCACTATCATTTTATGGAAGGCTATAAAAGAGTTGGATGTATGCGTTTTTGATATTCAAGCCAAAAGCAAATAGCAAATATATTATTCTGTATTATGTCTGTTGCATTGAGTGACAAGCTCTTCTTGGATGTCAAATCTATCTAAATAAAAACAAATGGGTAGGTTTTGTAAACTACAGCTAGTAAAATATATGTTCAGAATCAGCTGAGATGTTTTGAGGTTTGTCTTATATATTTTATTTATGTATAGTGTAATAAATTCCCAAACAAATAACTTATTCTAATGCCCATATAACCGCTCCCTATAACTCCTCCTATTGCCCCATATAGCTGGTCCCTATAACTCCTTGTATTGCCCCATATAACTGCTCTTTAGACCTCCTATTGCCCCATATAACTGCTCCCTATTACCCCATATAACCGCTCCCTATTACCCATATAACCGCTCCCTATTACCCCATATAACCTCTTCCTATAACTCCTCCTATTACCCCATATAACTGCTCTCTAGAACTCCTCCTATTGCTTGATTTAACCCCTTCCTATAGCTTCTGTTATTGCCCCATATAACTGATATATATATATATATATATATATATATATATATATATATATATATATGTGTGTATATGTATATAATTTATTTATTTTTGTACCGGCTGATGTGTATACACTTTGCTAAAAGGCTGTTCCAGGTACCCACTACTCTTTTAGTAAAGGGATTTCTCACGTTTCCCCTAAGTTTGCCGCCTCTGACCTGTTGTGGTATTTAGTTTTCCACAAAAAATATTTTTCGCATGTCTAATTTTTTTTTTCAATGTACAAAAGTATGTGTGAGTATTAATGTATTTATACCCCTGGGGTATGTCGGAGTCTCATACTCCGCTCTCCCACCGCTGTTCTAGTATGTACATGTCTGTGCAGCTACCAGGGACATACCAAAATAGTATGAATTTAATGCGGCAATCCAGCCTGGGGGTCCTCCAGATCGGAGCCACCTCCAGACACTCCTCGGTTCCCAATATACAGTAACATAACGATATAGATACAGGGTTTAAAGTTCCCTCTTGGGGAATAAATATGTCTGGCAAATATTGTGGGATCCGCAAGCCAATAAGAAGCCGCAACATCATGCGGCTTACTATGGTTCAATGCCAGCCGCCATTTTTCTTCCATGAGTAGCACGAGCACCTTCTCTGGGAATAATTTCGGGGACAGCTGAAGATTAGTGAGGTTCAGAACTCTAGGCCTCCCCCTGTCCCAACTATGTCAATAAACTATTCTCCTGTTTTTGTGGGACTGCTGCTTTAAATCTCCCAGTCCATCTTGGCTTTCTGTGCTGGAGTTGCTGTAAACTGAAAGCTGTGTAACACCTTCTCTGAGATTTGTTACTTCTGTTTCGCTGGAAATATCTAAGAGCTTTGTGAATTAGGAACTAACATAGATACAATTACAGTGTGTAGAGCTCCACAAGTGAGGTTTCTCCTTCACATGTACAGAGCTTCCCAAAACTCACAGGTCTCTCCTTCACATGTACAGAGCTTCCCAAAACTCACAGGTCTCTCCTTCACATGTACAGAGCTTCCCAAAACTCACAGGTCTCTCCTTCATGTGTACAGAACTTCCCAAACCTCACAGGTCTCTCCTTAACGTGTACAGAACTTCCAAAACCTCACAGGTCTCTCCTTAACGTGTACAGAACTTCCCAAAACTCATAGGTCTCTCCTTCACATGTACAGAACTTCCCAAACCTCCCAGGTCTCTCCTTCACATGTACAGAACTTCCCAAACCTCCCAGGTCTCTCCTTCACATGTACAGAACTTCCCAAACCTCACAGGTCTCTCCTTAACGTGTACAGAACTTCCCAAAACTCATAGGTCTCTCCTTCACATGTACAGAACTTCCCAAACCTCCCAGGTCTCTCCTTCACATGTACAGAACTTTCCAAACCTCTCAGGTCTCTCCTTCACATGTACAGAGCTTCCCAAATATCACAGAGCTCTTGTTTATATGCACATGTTTAATAGGTTAAGATAAGGTGGTTTGGAGGAATTGTATAATCTTTGCCTAATTTCTCTTGTGAGAAGACTGTTTGTACCCTCTGGCATTGGGATTTACATGTACATTGCCAGTGGAAATGACTTCTCTTTTTATAAAGTTACGTTGCCATCATCAGACAAACAGATAAAAGTACATTGCACGAAGTATCCAATTAGACTGTCTAGAGGCCCTGGCCATAATTAAGAAGTTCACATTTTCCATAGACTACAAGCAAGTGAAAGATTAAAGGGTCATTGGCTCTTTCTATTACATTGATACATTAACATTTCTGTTTTGCTATACCCACAAAAGCGTTTTTAACGTTAACACCTCGTCCAATAACAGAACATTTATGGGGGATCTCAAGTGAAGGGTAAGGATCAGGGTGAGAAGGGGAATGCGCATGGAGTTTGGAGAGGAAGAAGTGTTCTAGGAGGCCTTTAAATGACTCTCTTTGTATTGCTGTCTGTGTTTAAAAACAAGTCACCAAGTTTGTGAGGTTGAGTTATTTAGTGTAAATAATTTGACAGGTCAGTAGTCTTTTTGTCTGTTTTTGAAGGTGTGTGTTTTAACCTCTCCACTGCTGGGAAGGGTGTTCTTAAACTGCCGCAATGTGCTTAAAGCAGGGGTTCTCAAGACCACCCCCCCCCCCCCCAACTGGCCAGGTTTTCAGTATATTCCCCCTGCTTCAGCACAGGTTACTTAGTCAAAGTCAGACTGAGCCACCTGTGCAGAAGCAGGGATATCCTGAAAACCTGACCTGTTGGGGGGGGGGGGGGGAGTTGAGACCCCCTGGATTAAAGCATTACTTGGTATGCATCTTGGCTGTCCCACGTAGCTGGTGCGAAAAAGTATTTGTCAACATTTCTATGCATCAGTGAATTTCTTTATGTTCTTTCCCTCCGTTTTAAGTAGAATTCTAATTTTATTAGCTTCCGGCATAAAAACAGATTGGGGGGGTTGGGGGGTCCGTGTAAATGCGATCTTATCTGGTAATTGTTGATCTTCCCCTCTACTTTTGTGGCTAATGATGGCAGAGTAGTTTGTTTTTAAACAACAAACAGAGGGGGGAGAGTGTGTGGGTGACCATGCCTCCTGTACCCAAACACACAACAGTTTGCCTAATATGTTGTGATAAGACTGTTTGGTAAACATGGAACATGTCGTCGCCATTAGGACATTTTGATTGTACTGGGAAGTTCATCTGTAACGGAGCAGCTCCGCCGACAGTGATTTATTTATTTATTTTTACCCCTTCGATTTTGACATGGGTGGGATGCAGGGGGTCAATTGAGCTGAATTTCAGCACCTGAAACCCCCGTGGTTCCCTCTCCCGGGGAAACAAAATGTCTGTTTAAAAACCTCTCGTGTCACGCGGGCCAAAGGGGAAGCTGTGGCGTCAACCGTTGGCCAACGTGGCGCAGCGGGATTTAAACAACCAGGAATAGCCGGGTGGCTCCTTCTCTGGTAAGTGTCTCTGCATCCAGGGGGTCCCCAAAGATGAGATGAACACGGCCGAGCTACAGAGACACACTGCTTGCCACCTATCTGGAAAAGAAGGTGTACATTGAAGTTGGGATACACCTTTAATAACTCTGGGTGTAGGAAGGACTGTGTTACAAATGTATAATACTTCCTCTCTTCTCGCAGCATTTTTACTGAGATTGTTAGAGGGGGGAGGAGAAGCAGCTGTAATGATCTAAGCCAGGGGTGTCAAGCTCAGTCCTCAAGGGCCACCAACAGGTCAGGTTTTATGGATATCCCTGCTTCAGCACAGGTTGAGCCACCTGTGCTGAAGCAGGGATATCCATAAAACCTGGCCTGTTGGTGGCCCTTGAGGACTGATTTTGACCCCCTTGATCTAAGCGCTTCAGGGTTTTATTCAAGGCAGTTAGTGTTTGCACCGCCATACACACACTTTGCTTTCTATTGCATCATGTTCAGTTTCCAAACGGGACGGGTCCCTTTGGCTGTGGAGGGGAGGGGGGGGGTTTAACGTGGCAGGAGGGGGGTTACACGTTTCATGGCATTGTTACTCCCAGTTATTAGGATTAAGCTTTTGAACGACAGAAAAATAAAAAAAAACATTAAACAAAAAAATAAAAACAGATAAAGTTCAACGCAGCTTGGTTCCAAAGTTCTGTCCCGCGGGTCAGCAAACAGCGTGGAAAGGCAGATTGCTTTTGCTGTTTTGAATAATCAGATAAATAAATAATATAAAAAGCAGATTAGCTGTAAATCTGGAGTTTGGGGTCACGCTGGGTTTTGGCATTAACAGATTAAGGAGAGGTATCAATTAACACCTTTTGATTTATGACTGCTAGCGGTTTGAAGTTCTGCAAAGTCACACCGCTTGGGAAAGCTGTATTGGGTTTTGATTGTTAGAAACTTTGACGCTTTTAAAGGTCACTTTGTTTTTTTTTGTTATCCCCCTGCGCGGGATTAAGGAATCACAGCCGAGCTGCGCGATATAAAAAAAGAACATTTACGGAGGGATTTCGCTGCCTTTAAACACATGTGTTCTAAGAGCTCGGGTTTGGGTGTTTTGAAAATCAGGAAAAGTTTTTAATTTTAACATTGAGAATTTGAGGGGGCTTCAGGGTAATAAAGTCGTTACTCTACCTGTATCCCACCCTGACTGTGTCAGAGGCCGCAGATTGTCAGGAGGAGTCAGTCCCCTCTTAGGCCTGGGAAATAGTGGTGTGAGCAAGGCTGAGCCGCGCTCACACTTGGCACTGAACCCCTGCCGCCGCAATGAGAGCGGCTTTAGCAGGGGCTCGCACTCGCGTCCGCACGCTTGGGGAAGCGTGTGTCTCACCAAGATTTCAAATTTGGCGCTCGCCGGAGCGCAGGGCCGGTCACATGAGCGGTTCGCCCAATGAGGGCGAACCAGCTCCGTGACGTCACTGGCCCGCCCCCGACACGCCCACGGACGGCGCGCTGTGTAAGGCCAGGGAAAGCACCGCTTTCCCTGAGCCTCAGCGCGCCTCCGCACTGATAAAATCACCCTGTCCCAGGCCTAATGTGCATAGAAGGACTTTAAAAATTATTGTAACGTGTGTGTGTGTGTTTGTGTGTTTTCCAATAACCACGTCCCTGCCACATCCTTCTAAAATCTTTACTCATTACACTTTTTTTTTTGTCTTTGATAGATGGAAAAATAAAAAATACACATATACTAAAAACTTTCATATGTACCCACGCCATCTCTGCTTACATAACTTTCCTCGTTGTGGCTTCTGTGTTTGTGCAAACATTTAGCATCAATATGTGTTATTTTGTCAGTCACAATATGTTTAAAGCAGCAAAACGTGCGATCTTGTATGTTTTTTTTTTAATTTTTAATAAATCATTTCTGTAGTATTGGACAATACTTACGGCATTTTGTTTTCATTATTATTCAACTCTTAATGCCATTTTTAATGAGTTTTAAAGCATCCTTTGATTTCTATAGCATTAGCCCACCTCCTCAGCAGTGCAAGATATTTGCAACACTTTCCTGTTTGTGATCATTTGTTGCAAATGTTCCCAGCAGTTTGAGCTGTAAACTGTAAGGATAGATAATGCTACCTTAGTAATAGAATATATTGTAGCTGCTAAGTTATACCGATGGAAGCGGCCATTATGTTGGGCACACAATCAGAATTTATAATAGGAGCACCAAACGATTGCCAATTTAGGTAGGATTGTAGAAGTATATATTCACATGCTTTACATATACAAATAAGAAAAGGAAAAAAAAGGGAGGGGATGTAGTATTGCTGCTTTAACCCCTACGCTGCCAGAGAGGCCTGCAGCACATTGCATTCCTGCACAAAAACTTTGACCAGCTGCCGTTCTAAAAACCTGGGGTGGGGGGGGGGGGGTGAGTTTATTTTCTTATAGTCATTGGCCTACTGTATCATCTCAGGCCGCAGTCTTTCTATTATAGATTGTAAGCTCTTTGGGCCAGGGACTCCATTTTCTATTGGTTTTATGTCTGAAGCGCTTATTCCCATTACGTGTTATAATATTGTCACGTGTATTGTAAAGCGCTATGTACTGGGAGGGGCTATATAACTAAAGATATACACACGTACATACATAGCCAACATGAAATGTATGTATGTTTTTATTTGTATGGCGCCAGCCATGTACATAGCGGTTCACAGCAGTAATACGCGTGGCATAATGGGAATAAGAGCTTCAGACCTGAAAGTAAACATTGGGAAAAGGAGTCCCTGCCCTGAAGAGCTGACAATCTAAGTAAGGGGTGCTCAACTCCAACCCTCAAGCCCCCTCCTCCCCCCAACAGGTCAGGTTTTTGGATATCCCAGCTTCAACACAGGTGGCTCAATCAGTCCTGATTGTGCCACCTGTGCTGAAGTAAAGACTGGTTGAGCCACCTGTGCTGAAGCTAGGATATCTTGAAAACCTGACCTGTTGGGGGGCTTGAGGACTGGAGTTGAGCGCCCTGCACTAAGTGATACCAAGGAGATATCCATGGGAATGCACCTGTTGCAACGAATTGATGCTTTTTCTTGAAATCCCTTATCAGACATTCTCGAAATCTCCGGCAGAATTTCATAAAGGAACAAAAAAAAGAGCCTGCATCAATTAAAATGAGATGAAAAGTTAATGAACCAGGAAAAACCGTTACAGATATGTTAACTTAATGACTTTTCTGTTAATCTAACTTTTAACTTTCATTAATATATATATAGATATATAAATATATGACAGAAAACACAAAGTATACCGCATCAGCACAAATAATAATGGTTGTCCAAAAACTGTCAGAAATGTGTGATAAAATATCAAGACAGTGGTGCTCAAGGATAGAATTATTATAGCACAACAAAAAAGTAATGTTATAACAAAGCACACGGGCATACCAGAAAAGTTATTAGTATTACAAATGTATTGATTATAAAGATAAAAACAGGGGGAGAAATATAAAAGAGGAGGGGGACTCTCAACTGACAATGCAAATATACGATGAGGACAAAAGCACACTAAGTGGTCAATGAAGTCACAGATGGCTATTGTGATAGACAACCAAATGCACTCAATCCAAAAAATTGGCAGCTCAGTAAAAGGCACTATTCTATAGAATGACACGTTACTGCAGACCTATGTACTATAGATGAAGATATGCCTGTAGTATTAACCTAGATTCACATAGAGACAATGTTGCCTGGGGTAATATCAAATTTATTATATATATATATATATATATATATATATATATATATATATATATATATATATATATATATATTTATTTAGTACAGACACCCCTAAATCTCATTGATTTTGGTCCATGGATGTGGATATCTGTTTGTAATGGTTGGTGGTCATCAAGACACCCTAAAAGAAAATAAAGAGAATTGCATAGTGACTGCACATACAGTACAGGGCCCTGTAAAGTTTAAAATGTGCAGTCTCTATGCAATTCTCTCTCTTTTCTTTTGGGGTGTCTTGATGACCACCAACCATTACAAACAGATATCCACATCCAAGGACCTACCAGTTGTATAGGGCAGGGGTGCGCAAACTGGGGGGTGCGCCCCCAAGGAGGGGCGCAAGATTTTCTTGGGGGGAAGGAAGGGGGTGCATACAGAGGCTCCACGCTCTTCCCGAAGGCATTTAAATGAAATGCCGGGGGAGCTTCGAAGGCCTCTAAGGTTCTTTACCTTGGCTCAGACGGCTTCTGGCGACGTGTCATCATGGCAACACAGCGTCATATGACGTCAGAACGCCGGAGCCAAGCTAAGGGGGGGGAGAGCCGGCAGGTGAGGTAAGAAAGATTGCACACCCCTGGTATAGGGCATGATCGGGCTGATCTCTCTGTGGCAACCCCGATCCAACTTCAGTTTCCCGTGTCCGGAGCACCAGTGGCGTCTTGCGATTCCTCCAGGCACGATCCCGGGACACGGAAGTGCCGAGGTATGGTGTCACTCTGGCGCCGCCTTTATTCGGTTTATACGTACAGTATACATTTATACAGTGGTGCTTTCCCTGCCTCATATCCAACGGTCGTAATCAAGGCGGCTTTAATGAATTCATTTTTTAAAACAGTAGTGTCGCTGTTTCTGACTTTTAAAGAGTATTTAGGATGGAGAAAAAAAGCTATTCTGACTATATCTGCACGAGGTTTATTCAGTATTTGATGCTTAGAAAGTGGAGAGGGGGAGAGGCTTCATACAATAAATCACGTCTCTTTATATACAAGCGGGACCATTAAAAGAGGGGAAAGTAGCAGTGTTCTGGGATGCTAAATGATGACGTACTGTGTTGTTTCTCAGGGCCCCCAAGTACCATCTCACGTCACAACACTGAAGAGGGAATGGTAGTTTAGGAACGCTGATTATTGTGTCTTTAGGGAGAGTTTAAATAAATTATTGAAACCCCATAGGGCAGGGGTGGCCACCAACAGGTCAGGTTTTAAAGATATCCCTGCTTCAGCACAGGTGGTGCAGTATTTGACTGAGCCACTGATTGAGCCACCTGTGCTGAAGCAGGGATATCCTGAAAGCCAAAGGTGGCCCTTGAGGTCTGACGTTGAGAACCCCTGCCCTAAGGAGTGTCTTTATTGCGGAGCGGCTGGGTGTCTGTGTATGGATCATGTGACTGTGTGAGAGGGTGTGTGGGGGCAAATAGCTTTCTTAATATGGATGTTTTGTTTTGTGGCTCACAGCATGTTTTGGGGAAGATGTCTTCACCCCTTAAAAGAAACAAAGTGGGTCTCCTTATCACACACGGGATCAGCGTCGCCAGCCAAAACCCCTCAATATTTTTTGGAAACCATTTAACAATCGAATTGACTTCCTTAAAGTTATCAAACTGTGCTAATAGCAAAGATTTGGCTGCTTTTGTTTCTCTGGAAATTACTTTAATTTCTTGGGGGGGGCCTCTGAATGGGGCAGAGTTGGTCAATCGAGTGTTATATTTACTCTTGGCCTACAGTCTCCTCAGCCGATAAGGGGAGGGGGAGAGTGGCCAGACGGGGCTTTGCCCGTGCAAACTTTTGCTGAACACACAGTGAAATTAGACAGAAGGGAAAATGCGTCCTTCCAACATCTCCGCTCATCATGTTTACTAAGTCACTTTAAATAATGACTTACAGATACGTCTAGTTTTCTGTGGATTCAACAGCAAAGCAATGCGCTGCTGGTGCTTCTGACTGACAATGTTAAGGTTAATCACCGAGGCATCGAATATACAACACAGGGAAAGGATCCTCTGTTCTGCAGAGCTTACAATCTAAATACTGGGCGGTTTTGGTGGTATATTAGCAGAAGAGTAAAGATTGTCGGTGGGGAAGCCCTTTTTCCAAAGACCGTACAATCTTGCTGGTTTATACCACAGAGCTGGGCTCCTCTCTTGGCCCTGCAAGAGGTTTGTAAGAGGATACGCGTGAGGTTACGTGTACATGATGCCCGTGTCTCGTGTTTGATGCAGGGATCCGTGTCTGTGTGTGATGAGGTCACGGCTTGTTTCAACAGGGAACTCGATATTGAGAGGAGATAATAGGGCAGCAGCTCCTGATAACCTTTTTGTGTGTGTGTGTGTGTGTGTGTGTGTGTGTGTGTGTGTGTGTGTGTGTGTGTGTGTGTGTGTGTGTGTGTGTGTGTGTGTGTGTGTGTGTGTGTGTGTGTGTGTGTGTGTCACACACTATAGGAAGAGAAACAGGGTCACAGAGAATTCTACCTAGAAAAATTACTTTATTCTTGTTAATCAGGACATCTGTATATTCATTTGACTTTAACCCCTTCCCTGCTCCTCCTGGAAGCGAAGCAGTTAATGCCGCCTGCAGCGCGGGAGAAAGCGGAGTCTCGTGTAGGAACTAGTTTGGTAACAACACCCTGGAGGTGCTGGGATGGGGGAAAAAAAACAAACCAGAGTGTGTGAAAATAACATGGTTGTCAAAATAATGTTTGTTTAGTGAAGGAAATTGAACTTGCTTGTTCCAAACTATTTGTCACATGGACGTTTAGGGAGTGGGATATCTTACCAGGGCGACAGTCACGAGGAGGGGCAGCCGGAGGCAGAGATTACTTCCTGCTTTGATTTTTATGTTTGACAGTGAGCCGTCCGCAGCATGGGCTGGTACCGAGTATCTCGGCACTGTTTATCTCTACTGTTTTTTTTTTTTTGGCTTCCTGGTATCCACCTAGAAATGAGCCCTGCTACTCTGTCACATAGGGTTTAGAGTGTAAGCTCGCCAGGACAGTCTCCCTGTCTCTCTTGATTATAGGCTCCAGTGGGTAGTGTTGGGCTGTCCAGTATTTGGACACTCTGTCCAGTAAAAAAAATTGAGGCAATAGGTAATACTGGATATGTATGTGTCCGGTATTACTTCTCTGGACATAGTGACCTGACCAGCTTGGGAGAGAGCAGGGCTGTTGCTATGGGGCTGGGCAGCTTTCTCCATCCTGATTGGCTGCATTATCCAGGAGCAGCCAATCAGGAGGAGGTGGCAGGAGCCTAGGGGTAGGGCCAAGGAGATGAGGAAACGGCATGGAGCGGAGAGGGGTGTGGGTCATTGTGTCCAGTATTTTTGGTGAAGCCAACTGGCAACCCTATTATAACTTAACCTGTTTAATAAAACATCCCAAACCGAACAAACTGAAAGCAATGGTGCAAAAAAAACAAAACAAAAAAAACTTTCTGTGATATAGAGATATCTCTATCAGTGACGTAGGTCAGCGGTGCGCAAACTGGGGGCGTGCAAGCTTGTCTGTGGGGGGCGGGGGGTGAGGCCCCGTGGGCTTCCCGAAGGCAATTAAATTAAGTGCCGGGGAAGCGGCGAAGACCTCTGTAAACTGCACTTTCCTTGGCTGAGACGGCTTCTGGACACGCGTTGCCATGGCAACGTGAGGACATGACACCGGAGCCGAGGTAAGGGGGGGGGGGGCGCGGAGAGAGGGGAACAGCCGGCAAGAGGGTGCAGGGTAAAAAAAGATTGCGCTCCCGTGGCGTAGGTAGACCTGGGCGGGCCCCCAGGCAAAATGTTTCTATTGCGTTGGCTGCGCAAACTCCGATCGCGCATGTGCACAAGCAGCCGGCAAGTGTCGATCGCGCATGCGTAGACTGAAAGCACTCTTCGCACATGCGCAGTTGCAAAATATGCCGGGATAAATATGGATTAGCCACCCTAGAGAGCAGGCCCTCGAGCGTGGGCCCCTAGGCTTTGCCAGGGCTATAGCTATGTCACAAGTTCTGAGGCTATATATACACTGTGTGCACATTCTGTCATTTCCTGGAATCCCTTGCTGCAGTGGAAGCACTGTATGCTAGGTGATAATGGTGAAAGGCAGGGTTGCAGACCTGAATGTGCTCACAAATTATATTTTTATTTGCTTTATGCTTTACAGTGGAGGGTTATTTGTCACCTTTTTCACCCACCATAATTTATCTAATGTGTAGTGAAATCTACCCATCCTTAAAATTGCAAAGCCAGTACAACTAGCCTCACACTGAGACCCAAAAGGTCGAAATAGCTGTCTGTGAGTAGGTTTACTGGCTCTGCAACTTAACCCAGAATGTGCTGAAAGCTGTGTAATGCAGCGAGCATAAATGTATAAGGGTTCCATGTAAAAATGGAGTTGAGGCAAAAGATGACTGTGTGCTCATTTGCATGTCATTTCCCAGAATCCCTTGCTGCAGTGGAAGCACTGTATGTTAGGTGATAATGGCGAAAAGCGAGGTTGCAGACCTGTCTAAGACGTGAATTTGCTATATGCTTTACGGTATAGGGTTTTTTGTCACTTTTTTTTCCACCAACCATAACTTGTCGCGTGTGTGTGTGTGTGTGTATATGCAAATACAACTATATGCTCATCTGCATGTCTTAGGCAGGTCTGCAACCCCGCCTTTCCCCATTATCACCCAGCATACAGCACTTCCACTGCAGCAAGGGATTCTGGGAAATGACATGCAAATGAGCACACAGTGTCACTTTTTGCCTCAAAAACCATTTTTAACATGGTTCCCTATAGGATGTGGGTGGTTTTCTGGGTATGCACCTTAACCCTGGCTGTGCTCAAAGCTGTGACCATGCAGCAAGCTTAAGCCTATAGGGAACCATGTTAAAAATGGTTTTTGAGGCAAAAAGTGACAATGTGTGCTCATTTGCATGTCATTTCCCAGAATCCCTTGCTGTAGTGGAAGTGCTGTATGCTGGGTGATAATGGGGAAAGGCGGGGTTGCAGACCTGCCTAAGACATGCAGATGAGCATACAGTTGTATTTGCATATTTGCTTTCCTGTGGAGGGTTTTTGTCACTTTTTTCACTCACCATAACTTAACTCAGTAATATATATATATATATATATATATAGCAACTGTAAATATTACTGTATGTTCTATTACTATATATATATATATATATATATATTATGGTATAGCTTCTTTGTATACCCAGTTAACCAGCCCCACACTGATGAGACCCATTAAGGTTGAAACGGCTTTCTGTGGGTGGTTTTCTGGGTATGCACCTTAACCCTGGCTGTGCTCAAAGCTGTGACCATGCAGCAAGCTTAAGCCTATAGGGAACCATGTTAAAAATGGTTATTGAGGCAAAAAGTGACACTGTGTGCTCATTTGCATGTCATTTCCCAGAATCCCTTGCTGCAGTGGAAGTGCTGTATTCTGGGTGATAATGGTGAAAGGTGGGGTTGCAGACCTGCCTAAGACATGCAGATGAGCATACAGTTGTATTTGCATATATATATATATATATATATATGTATATATATATATATATATATATAATATATAATATATATATAATATATATATATATATATTACACACACATACTAGCTGAGAGACCCGGCGTTGCCCGGGATGTAATGTTCCCTCTCCTCTCTTCTCCCCCCTCTCTCTGTTTGTCCCCCATTCACATCAATCCAGTCCTCCCCCCTCCCTCCTTTACAGCTCTGTTTGTCCCCCTTTACAGCTTCATGCAGTGTGTGTGCGTCAGTCATTGTGTGTCCGTCAGTCAGTCACTGTGTGTGCGCGCGCGTCAGTGAGTCTGACGCAGAAACACAAACACACAGACTGACTGACGCGCACACACACAGTCAGTGTGTGCGTGTGTTCCTCAGTTAGTGTGTGCGTGCGTGTGCGCCTCAGTCAGTGTGTGTGTGCGGCAGTCAGTGTTTGTGTGCGCGTCAGTCAGTGTGTGTGTGCGTGCGTCAGTCACTTTGTGTGTGTGTGTGTGTGTGTGTGTGCGCGTCAGTGTGTTTGTCAGTCAGTGTGTGTGTCAGTCAGTGTGTGTGTGTGTGAGTCAGTCAGTCAGTGTGTGTGTGTGTGTGGGTGCGTCAGGGTGTGTGTGCGTGTGGCTGTTAAGGGTTGTGTGTGTGCGGCTGTCAGGGGTTGTGTGCGTGTGCCAATCAGTGTGTGCATGCGTCAGTCAGTGTGTGTGTGTGTGCGTGCGTCAGGCAGGGTTTGTGTGCGTGCGCCAGTCAGGGTTTGTGCCAATCAGTGTGTGCATGCGTCAGTCAGTGTGTGTGTGTGCGTGCGTCAGGCAGGGTTTGTGTGTGTGCGTCAGTCAGGGCGTGTGCGTGCGTCAGTCAGGGTGTGTGCGTGCATCAGTCAGGGTGTGTCTGCGTGCGCCTGTCAGGGTTTGTGTGCGTGCGTCAGTCAAAGGGCAGACGCGGGGGGGGGGTGTGAAGGGCAGGCGTGGGGGGGGTGAAGGGCAGGCGGGGGGGGGGGTGAAGGGCAGGTGGGGGGGTGAAGGGCAGGCGTAGGGGGGGTGAAGGGCAGGGGTAAGGGGTAGGGGGCGGGGGTGAAGGGTAGGGGGCGGGGGTGAAGGGTAGGGGGCGGGGGTAAAGGGCAGGGGTAGGGGCGGGGGGGAAGGGCAGGGGTAGGGGCGGGGGTGAAGGGCAGGGATGGGGGGTGAAGGGCAGGGGTGGGGGGTGGGTGAAGGGTGGGGGGGGGTGAAGGCAGGGGTGGGGGGGTGAAGGCAGGAGTGGGGGGGGGGGTGAAGGCAGGGGTGGGGGGGGTGAAGGCAGGGGTGGGTGGGGGTGAAGGCAGGGGTGGGGGGGGTGAAGGCAGGGGTGGGGGGGGGTGAAGGCAGGGGTGGGGGGGGGGTGAAGGCAGGGGTGGGGGGGGGTGAAGGGCAGGGGTGGGGGGGGGGTGAAGGGCAGGGGTGGGGGGGGGTGAAGGGCAGGGGTAGGGGGGGTGAAGGGCAGGGGTAGGGGGGGTGAAGGGCAGGGGTGGGGGGGGTGAAGGGCAGGGGTAGGGGGGGTGAAGGGCAGGGGTAGGGGGGGTGAAGGGCAGGGGTGGGGTGAAGGGGTGGGGTGAAGGGCAGGGGTAGAGGGGGTGAAGGGCAGGGGGGTGAAGGGCAGGGGTAGGGGGGGTGAAGGGCAGGGGTAGGGGGGGTGAAGGGCTGGGGTAGGGGGGGTGAAGGGCAGGGGTAGGGCATGAAAGTGAGGCACAAATTGTTGGCAGGAGTAAAATGTCCACACACACACACACACAGACACAGAGATCTGAGGAGGCTGCTTGGCCCCCCCAGCGGGCGGGGAGTTAAGGGAGCGCCGGGGAGTTAAGGGAGCGCCGGGGAGTTAAGGGAGCGCCGGGGAGTTAAGGGAGCGCCGGGGAGTTAAGGGAGCGCCGGGGAGTTAAGGGAGCGCCGGGGAGTTACGGTGGCGCCGGGGAGTTAAGGGAGCGGCGGGGAGTAAGGTAGCGCCGGGGAGTTAAGGGAGCGGCGGGGAGTAAGGTAGCGCCGGGGAGTTAAGGTAGCGCCGGGGAGTTAAGGGAGCGCCGGGGAGTTAAGGGAGCGCCGGGCCGGGGAGGTAAGGGAGCGTTGACGGCTGTGGTAGGAGGGCCGTGACGCGCTTACCCTCCGTGTTTCCGGGAGCCGGTTGAGAGCGAGGGGGGAGGAACCTGCAGTTGGCGGCAGGGGCAGGAGGGCCGCGCTTCCCCTCCGTCCGGGAGCCGGTGCAGGGCGGCGCACGTAATGGGGGGGGGGGACACAGAGGGGTGGGTGTGTGTCCTTTGGCCCGTCACTCCGCCTCAGGCCAATGAGAGGTGTGCGGGGGCGGCCCAAGGTCCAATGGGATTGCCGCTAGGGACACAGGGAGGGACACAGGGAGACACATACAGACATAGCCACATAGGACGCTTTCAGAAATATATAGTAGATATATCCATCCTATAGGGAACCATGTTAAAAATGGTTTTTGAAGCAAAAAGTGGCACTGTGTGCTCATTTGCATGTCATTCCCCAGAATCCCTTGCTGCAGTGGAAGTGCTGTGTGCTGGGTGATAATGGTGAAAGGCGGGGTTGCAGACCTGCCTAAGTCATGCAGATGAGCATACAGTTGTGTGTATATATATATATATATATATTATTAAGGTTTATGGTGGGTAAAAAAAGTGACAAAACCCTACACAGTAAAGCATAAAGCAACTGTAAATATTACTGTATGTTCATTTGCATGTCTTAGACAGGTCTGCAACCCTGTCTTTCCCCATTATCGCCCAGCATACAGCGCTTCCACTGCAGCAAGGGATTCTGGGAAATGACATGCAAATGAGCACTCAGTGCCACCTTTTGTCTCAAGCTCGTATTACACAAGCAGATTCTCAAGCCAATGCATGCTGTTTTAAACAGCTTTTAGACAGAGGCTGGGATGAGATGCAAACATGTCTGTGAGTGGGCAAACATGTCCGCTATGGGTACTCGGATGGCGCCACAGTATGCCAATCTGTTCTGTGCAAAACTGGAAAGTGACTTTCTTTCCACCTGTCACTTGAAACCCCTTACATACCTTCGCTACATCGATGACATCCTCCTGATTTGGACCTCTGGCGAACAGGACCTCCTACAGTTCTATGACATCTTCAATACGTTCCACCCGACCATCAACCTCAAACTCACCCATTCCCCGGGTGAAGTACATTTCCTAGACACCACCATTACTATAAAGAACAACCAACTACAGACTTCTGTATACCGCAAACCTACAGACAGAGCCAGCTATTTGAGGGACAACAGCTTCCACCCGACACACAGCAAACATGCAACCATCTACAGTCAAGCCATACGATACAACCGGATATGCTCCGACACAGCAGACAGAGACCAGCGGATTAAAGCCTTGAGATCAGATTTTATAAACCGTGGATATAAATACAGAATTGTAGACCAGCAAATTCACAAAGCCACCAGAATACCAAGAAGTGATCTCCTTGAATACAAACAGAAGGAGACAAGCGACAGGGTACCTTTGGTGGTCACATATAACCCACACCTAGGAGCCCTACGCAAGATCGCCAGAAAACTACAACCCATCCTCCAGGAAGATACAAGACTGCAACAGGTCTTCCCTGAAGCACCCTTATTATCATACAGACAACCCCATAATCTCAAGAATATTATGGTGAGGAGTAAAGTATTCAGCAGTTCAACTGAATGCGGTACGAAACCATGCCAGGACCCAAGATGCAAAACCTGCGCAATGCTCTACACAGCGGACACAATACAAATACCACACAGGAATCGGGAATACAAAATCAGAGGAAGGTTCACCTGTTCCTCCAGCAATGTCGTGTACCTCATCATGTGCATGAAATGCCCAGGGGGCTGCTACTACATAGGTGAGACAGGGCAGGGGCTAAACAAGAGAATGAACCTGCATCACCACAGCATCACACGCGGAACAAGAGACAGTCCTGTCGGCGAACATTTCTCTGACTCTGGCCATAAAATGAACGATCTGAGGGTTGCCATACTCAAAGGTAATCTTAAAACCCCGAAAGAGAGACGGTTGCATGAATACAAATTTATGCAACTGTTCGGGACACTTAGCGGTGGCCTAAACAGAGATCGAAATTTTATGAGTCATTACTGACACAAGTGAAATCTCTTCCCATGAGCGCTATAGGCCATGTCTGTACATACTGTGCTATATGTATGCACACACAGCTGTCTCTTACACATACTTATACTCCTTGTTTTTCCATCCCTATACACCTATAGGGACCACATAGTATCCACACACACTTTTAGTTGTGCTACAATCTCTCACATTTCCACACCTACCCACACCATTTACATCCACTCCCACTCCACACACACCTTTTGTAAAGCACTGTATATACTGTGGGCTCTCCATTCATTTATATTCACACAGATACACACACACACTCTTACATCACTTGCTTTCAGGAACCTTTTGACACCTCTAGCCATAAAACACATCCACACCGGGGGAAGGACTAGCACAGATAACATTCCAAGAGACACTGTTTTTAAGTATACCTTTTGCTTGCTTCATTCATTGTAACATCGCCGGAAGAAGAGATCAGTGTATCTCGAAGCTCACACAAATAAAAGCATTTCGTTAGCCACAGAACGGTATCATCTATTTATTTTTTGATTATATATAATACTAGCTGATATACCCGGCGTTGCCCGGGATGTAAATCCGTAATAGGTATTATTATTTATAAATAGTTGAAAAGAAACATGGAAGAAAATGTAATACGATATTGTTGTTTAAAAATGGTTTATTGTAAACACACCACAGTACAATGTATATTTTGGTGACATAAGTGATGTAAAAATGTGAGGTGTGTGTTCCGCTAGGGTGTGAGTGGGTGTGAGGCATCGGGTGGGTGTTCAGTACGGGTGGCGGGTGGGTAGTGGAGTGCTGGCTGTGGGCGGGAGTCCCGCTAGGGTGTGAGCGGGTGTGAGGCGGCGGGTGTCTGGTGAGAGCGTGCCGCGGTTGGTCAGTGATGTGGGTGCGTAGGGGTGTGAGTGTGGCGGGTGGGTGTGAGGCGGGAGGCGCCGGGTGGGTGGTGAGTGGGTGCGGCGGCTAGTCAGTGATGTCGGTGCGTAGGGGCGGGAGGCGGCGGGTGTGTGTCGAGTGTGGCAGGTGGGTGAGAGGCGGCAGGTGTCTGTTGAGTGAGGGCGGCGGCTGTGGGGTGCAGGGGTGTGAGGCGGCGGGTGGCTGAAAGGCAGAGGCGGGAGGCGGCGGTAGTGTGGGCGGCGGGTGGGTGAAAGGCGTGAGGGCGGCGGGCGTGTGGGCGGCGAGTGGGTGAAAGGCAGAGGCAGGGGTGGGGAGGGGGGTGAAAGGCAGGGGCGGGGAGGGAAAGGCAGGGGTGGGGAGGGGGGTGAAAGGCAGGGGCGGGGAGGGAAAGGCAGGGGTGGGGGGGGGGGAAGGCAGGGGCGGGGGGGAAGGCAGGGGCGGGGGGGAGGCAGGGGCAAAAGCAGGGGAGGGGGGGAAGGCAGGGGAGGGGGGGAAAAGGCAGGGGAGGGGGGGAAAGGCAGGGGAGGGGGGGGAAAGGCAGGGGAGGGGGGGGAAAGGCAGGGGAGGGGGGGAAGGCAGGGGAGGGGGGGAAGGCAGGGGAGGGGGGGAAGGCAGGGGACGGGGGAAGGCAGGGGAGGGGGCAAGGGGAGGAGGGGGGGGAAGGACGGGGAGGTGGGAGGGGAAGGGAAGGGGGGAAGGGAGGGAGCGGGAAGGTGGGGAGGGGGATGGGCATGGGGGGTGAGAGGGGAAGGGGGAGGGGGGGAAGGCAGGGGAGGTGGGGAGGGGGGGAAGGGGGTGGAAGGCAGGGGAGGGGGGAAGGCAGGGGACGGGCAAGGGAGGATGGGGAGGGGGGGGGATGGCAGAAGAGGGGGAGGGGTGGCAGGAGAGAGGGGCGAAGGCAGGGGCGGGAGTGTCACTGTGTGTCTGTCAGTGTGTCTGTCCCTGTGTGTGTCAGTGTGTCTGTCCCTGTGTGTGTCAGTGTGTCTGTCCCTGTGTGTGTCAGTGTGTCTGTCCCTGTGTGTGTCAGTGTGTCTGTCCCTGTGTTGTGTGTCAGTGTGTCTGTCCCTGTGTGTGTCAGTGTGTCTGTCCCTGTGTCTGTCCCTGTGTGTGTCAGTGTGTCTGTCACTCGGTATGACGGGGGGTTGGTGGGTGGGTCAGGGGGGGTGATCAAAAACGGAGCTGGGGGGGGGCAAAAACGGAGCTGGGGGGGGGTCAAAAACGAAGCTAGGGGGGTGCAAAACGGAGCAGGGGAGGGGTCAAAAACGGAGCTGGGGGGTCCAAAACGGAGCTGGGGAGGGGTCAAAAACGGAGCTGGGGGAGGGGTCAAAAACGAAGCTGGGGGAGGGGTCAAAAACGGAGCTGGGGGAGGGGTCAAAAACGGAGCTGGGGGAGGGGTCAAAAACGGAGCTGGGGAGGGTCAAAAACGGAGGGTCACCCCCTCCCCCCCCCATCCAGCAGTACCAATTCCTCACCTCAGGCGGCAGCAGCAGTAGTAGTAGTAGTAGTAGTAGTGTGGCCAGGGGTTAGAGCGCACCGGCCAATGAGAGCCATCGGGGGGGGGGGGGCAGCAATCCGGAGGGGTGAGACATGTGTGTGTATATACTGTTAGACCACACCGGCTGTGCAGGGGCGGGTGGGCCAAGGGACCAATCTCATTGGCCTGAGGGACACAGGCCATGCAGACATACAGTGCTTTCAGAAATATATAGTAGATATACATATACAGTAATATTTACAGTTGCTTTATGCTTTACTTTATGGATACTTTTGTATCCCCCTGAGGAAGGTCCCATTCTGTAGGACCGAAACGTTGGGTTTCTGGATGTATTTTTGCTATCACTAATACACTTTGATTTTCAACTTTGAGTGTTGTCTCTTGTTTACCAATCCTTGGAACGGTAACGTATAACTACATTCTCTATATGGGACGTGCACCTGTGGCTTACCAGCACCTATTGGAGTGCCAACTGCCTTATCTGACTATATATTGCTTGGGCCAATAGGAGCTCGCCACGATGTTAAATCCACTCGCCCGGGGCGAGCAAATGTATAGGTTTGTTGAACACTGTATGTGTGTGTATATATATGTGTATGTATATATATATATATATATATATATATATATATATATATATATGCAAATATAGCTGTATGCTCATCTGCATGTCTTAGGCAGGTCTGCAACCCCGCCTTTCCCCATTATCACCCAGCATACAGCACTTCCACTGCAGCAAGGGATTCTGGGAAATGACATGCAAATGAGCACACAGTGTCACTTTTTGCCTCAATAACCATTTTTAACATGGTTCCCTATAGGCTTAAGCTTGCTGCATGGTCACAGCTTTGAGCACAGCCAGGGTTAAGGTGCATACCCAGAAAACCACCCACAGACAGCTGTTTCAACCTTGATGGGTCTCATCAGTGTGGGGTTGATTTTACTGGGATGCAAGAGAGGCTTATGGGATAGGCCAAACCATAATACTGAGTTAAGTTATGGTGAGTATTTTTTACTCACCATAACTTAACTCAGTATTATGGTTTGGCCTATCCCATAAGCCTCTCTTGCATCCCAGTAAAATCAACCCCACACTGATGAGACCCATCAAGGTTGAAACAGCTGTCTGTGGGTGGTTTTCTGGGTATGCACCTTAACCCTGGCTGTGCTCAAAGCTGTGACCATGCAGCAAGCTTAAGCCTATAGGGAACCATGTTAAAAATGGTTATTGAGGCAAAAAGTGACACTGTGTGCTCATTTGCATGTCATTTCCCAGAATCCCTTGCTGCAGTGGAAGTGCTGTATGCTGGGTGATAATGGGGAAAGGCGGGGTTGCAGACCTGCCTAAGACATGCAGATGAGCATACAGCTATATTTGCATATTTGCTTTCCTGTGGAGGGTTTTTGTCACTTTTTTTACTCACCATAACTTAACTCAGTATTATATATATATATATATATATATATATATATATATATATATATATATATATATATATATATATATATATATATATATATATATATATATATATATATATATATATATATATATATATATATACACGACAACAAGATCCACATTACAGCCTCATAACTTGTTCTTGTGAAATATTGCAGCACAGCTGGCGATGACGGTGACAAATGGTTTGACACAAAAGCATCTTACTGTGCATAACAAAGCAGGTGCTTTATCACTGCGCCAACGGCTCTGCTGGAAATACAATTTCGCGCTCTTCTAACCCACTTTAGCGGTGTATGGGGTAAACCACTTCCCTGCCAGGCCTGCAATTTATTCTCTCTCCCAGATCAGTCTCACACAACGGGGGTCACGAACAAAGCACTAAGGGCCACATTCTATCAAGTCCATCGATTCGAGCTCGCAAACATTTATTGCTTCGCAATGACACATTTATCTCCCCCTCCTTAATTTAACAAGAAATATCTGTGCATTTTTGAGGGGCAACAAACGTCTCACTGTGGACGCAAAAGAGCGATAAATAGCTCCCAGAGAGTAAAGTTATCAAGAAAAAAAAGTGCTAAATATCACTGGGCTTGTGAATTCTGAGAGCCTTTTCTTGGAGTGTTTTGTAGCTGACAAGTAATCAAAAAAGGGCGTTTATTAAATTCATGGAACACCAAATACCCTGAAGTTTCGGTCCCCAAAAGGACCTTCTTCAGAGGTGAAACCACCATAAATATGTAGCCCCCCTTCCCCGTGTCTAAGGCTACGCTTATAGTGCCGGCGACGCGACGGTCGCTGGAAAATCAAATAAAGATGACTTCCAGCGATCGCGACCAATCCGTCGCGCTTACTATAAGTGCACGCGACGGCGGCAATGCATTTGTTTTGCCGTGACGTCGCGTCGCTGGCACTATAAGCACAGCCTAAGGGGAACTACCCGTGCTGCCTTTACCTTTGTGGCTTACAGGAGGCCTTGGCCTCCACCGTTGGGAGTGGGGTGGACTCGCTTTCTCTGGTTACAATGCCTCCACCTGCGAGGGTTCCTAGCGCAGCAGGATAGCCCCTCACAGGAACCAATACAGTCAGTAAATACACACACAGGGTATATTTAAGAAGTATTTACTGAACACACACAACGCTTGTATAACAGCACATACAGTATAACACAATAATGCAAGGCCCCACAATGTTGTACCCACACGTAACACCACTCTAGTGGAACCCCCCAAAGTACTGAGGTGCCCTGGGCACCTAACCACCCCGGTGTCCACAGAGCTAAGCCCACCTAAAGAGTGTGTGTGGAATAGCGCTACCCATTGTGTATGACCGTTGGTGCACTTCAGATACCTTCCTGGTCTTAGGCCAGACCAGGCCGACTTGGCTGATGGATCCGCAGAACCGCAACGTGGTCCCACACCGCGGTCTGCTTGATCCTCTCTTGCTCTTGTCCTCAGGCGTCCGCCTCTGGAGGGAGCTCTCGCTGGAGTGTGTCCCTTTAAATGTCTAGCAGAATGCCTGTGGTCTGGTGCCAGGCCGCAGCTCATGGCGTGCCCTCCGTCACCAGTGCACTATCACTAATGTACTAATGGGAAAGAGTCCCTATCCGTGGGCCTTCCTTACAGCACAACAAGCTAATGGTGGTCGGGGTCTAGCTGGGACCTAAGGGGATATCTGGCCTAGTCCTGCGGAGCACTTCTCCCTGGACCTTACCTCACCCCTTGCTGTCATACTCCTGATTGAAGCGCGCGGTTCACAGCGCGCCAAATGTATCTATCTCCTCTCCGTGGAGCTAGCAACCCTATTGGCTGCAGTCTTAATCCGTGGTGAGCACCCCCTGGGGCTGCTAGGACTCGTAGTCCCATGCGGAGCCTGGCTAATGGCCACCGCACTCCCGCTACATTGCGCATGCGCAACCTGTCTTTCGCGCATGTGCTGCCAACCAAGATGGTGGCACCCTGCATATCGGCGGTCACCGAAGTGCTCCGGAGACCCGCTCCCCACACAGCCCTCTCCCCAGCACGGAGGTGAGCTTGGGGCTGGGCTACACATGTACACATGTACACACGCACATACACATACACACGTACACATACATACACGTACACATACACACACATACTGTACACATACTGTACACATACTGTACACATACTGTACACATACACACACACATACTGTACACATACACACACACATACTGTACACATACACACATACTGTACACATATACACACACATACTGTACTCATAAATACATACAAAATATACATACATACATACATTCATACACTTTAAGCATTTGGAAAGAAGGAAAAGCCTTACTACTGCAATAGTATTTATATATGCATATTATATAGTGCCTGGGGTCCTGCACACCCATTCTACATTATGAAATGGTTCTGCAGTTCTGACACGGTAGGAAACCACTGATCTTGGCAGCTTCACAGGCCAATTTACCGCAGTAAGGGAGGGGAAGAAAACGTGAGCTAAATATCCCAAGTGGCCCAATGACAATCACTCTTTTTGGAGCTGTTTGAATAGCACATGCATTCTTAATCTGTGGGCAAATACTCATTTACATCTAGATTTGCATTTAGGACATTTCTTCACTCGCCTCATCCCCTCATTCATTTCAATATTAAATATATTAGTTTTTCTTGTGGTGAAATGAACCTTCGGACCCTTTTTGGAGTCAATTGAATAAGGCCCAGATACACAAGGAGGTGCTAAACGTCAGCATGCCTCTTCTCCCATTCCCGGTGTGTTTGGTTTATCTCCAGAATCGCCTTGTTCAAAGAACCCATGGTTGCTAACTGGTTAATGTTGAGTTTGTCTGTTCCTTTTTTGTTCCCCATTGCACATTATCAGGAATCCATCCTGCAGTTTTCTGTTTTGGAGAATTACATTGCTCATTTATATTCTAATTGTTATTAGAATAGGCATCAGACATCGGAAATCGCTGAATATTGGTTTGTGTATGTGGCTAGACAGAAAGAGTTGATCGATGCCAAATCAGACAATGCTGTGTGCAGTATGTGATAGGATAGAATGTTAGGAGCGCAGATACAGTGTGTGCAGTATGTGATGGGATAGAATGCTGGGAGCGCAGATACAGTGTGTGCAGTATGTGATGGGATAGAATGCTGGGAGCGCAGATACAGTGTGTGCAGTATGTGATGGGATAGAATGTTGGGAGCGCAGATACAGTGTGTGCAGTATGTGATGGGATAGAATGCTGGGAGCGCAGATACAGTGTGTGCAGTATGTGATGGGATAGAATGCTGGGAGCGCAGATACAGTGTGTGCAGTATGTGATGGGATAGAATGCTGGGAGCGCAGAAGCAGTGTGTGCAGTATGTGATGGGATAGAATGTTGGGAGCGCAGATGCAGTGTGTGCAGTATGTGATGGGATAGAATGCTGGGAGCGCAGATACAGTGTGTGCAGTATGTGATGGGATAGAATGCTGGGAGCGCAGATACAGTGTGTGCAGTATGTGATAGGATAGAATGCTGGGAGCGCAGATAGTGTGTGCAGTATGTGATGGGATAGAATGCTGGGAGCGCAGATGCAGTGTGTGCAGTATGTGATGGGATAGAATGCTGGGAGCGCAGATGCAGTGTGTGCAGTATGTGATGGGATAGAATGCTGGGAGCGCAGATGCAGTGTGTGCAGTATGTGATAGGATAGAATGCTGGGAGCGCAGATGCAGTGTGTGCAGTATGTGATGGGATAGAATGCTGGGAGCGCAGATGCAGTGTGTGCAGTATGTGATAGGACAGAATGCTGGGAGCGCAGATACAGTGTGTGCAATATGTGATGGGATAGAATGCAGGGAGCGCAGATGCAGTGTGTGCAGTATGTGATGGGATAGAATGCTGGGAGCGCAGATGCAGTGTGTGCAGTATGTGATGGGATAGAATGCTGGGAGCGCAGATGCAGTGTGTGCAGTATGTGATGGGATAGAATGCTGGGAGTGCAGATAGTGTGTGCAGTATGTGATGGGATAGAATGCTGGGAGCGCAGATGCAGTGTGTGCAGTATGTGATGGGATAGAATGCTGGGAGCGCAGATGCAGTGTGTGCAGTATGTGATGGGATAGAATGCTGGGAGCGCAGATAGTGTGTGCAGTATGTGATGGGATAGAATGCTGGGAGCGCAGATGCAGTGTGTGCAGTATGTGATGGGATAGAATGCTGGGAGCGCAGATGCAGTGTGTGCAGTATGTGATGGGATAGAATGCTGGGAGCGCAGATGCAGTATGTGCAGTATGTGGTGGGATAGAATGCTGGGAGCGCAGATACAGTGTGTGCAGTATGTGATGGGATAGAATACTGGGAGCGCAGATACAGTGTGTGCAGTATGTGATGGGATAGAATGCTGGGAGCGCAGATGCAGTGTGTGCAGTATGTGATGGGATAGAATGCTGGGAGCGCAGATGCAGTGTGTGCAGTATGTGATGGGATAGAATGCTGGGAGCGCAGATACAGTGTGTGCAGTATGTGATGGGATAGAATGCTGGGAGCGCAGATACAGTGTGTGCAGTATGTGATGGGATAGAATGCTGGGAGCGCAGATGCAGTGTGTGCAGTATGTGATGGGATAGAATGCTGGGAGCGCAGATACAGTGTGTGCAGCATGTGATAGGATAGAATGCTGGGAGCGCAGGTACAGTGTGTGCAGTATGTGATGGGATAGAATGCAGGGAGCGCAGATACAGTGTGTGCAGTATGTGATGGGATAGAATGCTGGGAGCGCAGATACAGTGTGTGCAGTATGTGATAGGATAGAATGCTGGGAGCGCAGATACAGTGTGTGCAGTATGTCATGGGATAGAATGCAGGGAGCGCAGATACAGTGTGTGCAGTATGTCATGGGATAGAATGCTGGGAACGCAGATGCAGTGTGTGCAGTATGTGATGGGATAGAATGCTGGGAGCGCAGATACAGTGTGTGCAGTATGTGATGGGATAGAATGCTGGGAGCGCAGATACAGTGTGTGCAGTATGTGATGGGATAGAATGCTGGGAGCGCAGATGCAGTGTGTGCAGTATGTGATAGGATAGAATGCTGGGAGCGCAGATGCAGTGTGTGCAGTATGTGATGGGATAGAATGCTGGGAGCGCAGATGCAGTGTGTGCAGTATGTGATGGGATAGAATGCTGGGAGCGCAGATGCAGTGTGTGCAGTATGTGATAGGATAGAATGCTGGGAGCGCAGATGCAGTGTGTGCAGTATGTGATGGGATAGAATGCTGGGAGCGCAGATGCAGTGTGTGCAGTATGTGATGGGATAGAATGCTGGGAGCGCAGATGCAGTGTGTGCAGGATGTGATGGGATAGAAAGCTGGGAGCGCAGATGCAGAGTGTGCAGTATGTGATGGGATAGAATGCTGGGAGCGCAGATACAGTGTGTGCAGTATGTGATGGGATAAGATGCTGGGAGCGCAGATACAGTGTGTGCAGTATGTGATGGGATAGAATGCTGGGAGCGCAGATGCAGTGTGTGCAGTATGTGATGGGATAGAATGCTGGGAGCGCAGATGCAGTGTGTGCAGTGTGTGCAGTATGTGATAGGATAGAATGCTGGGAGCGCAGATGCAGTGTGTGCAGTGTGTGCAGTATGTGATGGGATAGAATGCAGGGAGCGCAGATGCAGTGTGTGCAGTATGTGATGGGATTGAATGCTGGGAGCGCAGATACAGTGTGTGCAGTATGTGATGGGATAGAATGCTGGGAGCGCAGATGCAGTGTGTGCAGTATGTGATGGGATAGAATGCTGGGAGCGCAGATGCAGTGTGTGCAGTATGTGATGGGATAGAATGCTGGGAGCGCAGATGCAGTGTGTGCAGTATGTGATGGGATAGAATGCTGGGAGCGCAGATGCAGTGTGTGCAGTATGTGATGGGATAGAATGCTGGGAGCGCAGATGCAGTGTGTGCAGTATGTGATGGGATAGAATGCTGGGAGCGCAGATGCAGTGTGTGCAGTATGTGATGGGATAGAATGCTGGGAGCGCAGATGCAGTGTGTGCAGTATGTGATGGGATAGAATGCTGGGAGCGCAGATGCAGTGTGTGCAGTATGTGATGGGATAGAATGCTGGGAGCGCAGATACAGTGTGTGCAGTATGTGATAGGATAGAATGCTGGGAGCGCAGGTACAGTGTGTGCAGTATGTGATGGGATAGAATGCAGGGAGCGCAGATACAGTGTGTGCAGTATGTGATGGGATAGAATGCTGGGAGCGCAGATACAGTGTGTGCAGTATGTGATAGGATAGAATGCTGGGAGCGCAGATACAGTGTGTGCAGTATGTCATGGGATAGAATGCAGGGAGCGCAGATACAGTGTGTGCAGTATGTCATGGGATAGAATGCTGGGAACGCAGATGCAGTGTGTGCAGTATGTGATGGGATAGAATGCTGGGAGCGCAGATACAGTGTGTGCAGTATGTGATGGGATAGAATGCTGGGAGCGCAGATACAGTGTGTGCAGTATGTGATGGGATAGAATGCTGGGAGCGCAGATGCAGTGTGTGCAGTATGTGATAGGATAGAATGCTGGGAGCGCAGATGCAGTGTGTGCAGTATGTGATGGGATAGAATGCTGGGAGCGCAGATGCAGTGTGTGCAGTATGTGATGGGATAGAATGCTGGGAGCGCAGATGCAGTGTGTGCAGTATGTGATAGGATAGAATGCTGGGAGCGCAGATGCAGTGTGTGCAGTATGTGATGGGATAGAATGCTGGGAGCGCAGATGCAGTGTGTGCAGTATGTGATGGGATAGAATGCTGGGAGCGCAGATGCAGTGTGTGCAGGATGTGATGGGATAGAAAGCTGGGAGCGCAGATGCAGAGTGTGCAGTATGTGATGGGATAGAATGCTGGGAGCGCAGATACAGTGTGTGCAGTATGTGATGGGATAAGATGCTGGGAGCGCAGATACAGTGTGTGCAGTATGTGATGGGATAGAATGCTGGGAGCGCAGATGCAGTGTGTGCAGTATGTGATGGGATAGAATGCTGGGAGCGCAGATGCAGTGTGTGCAGTATGTGATGGGATAGAATGCTGGGAGCGCAGATGCAGTGTGTGCAGTGTGTGCAGTATGTGATAGGATAGAATGCTGGGAGCGCAGATGCAGTGTGTGCAGTGTGTGCAGTATGTGATGGGATAGAATGCAGGGAGCGCAGATGCAGTGTGTGCAGTATGTGATGGGATTGAATGCTGGGAGCGCAGATACAGTGTGTGCAGTATGTGATGGGATAGAATGCTGGGAGCGCAGATGCAGTGTGTGCAGTATGTGATGGGATAGAATGCTGGGAGCGCAGATGCAGTGTGTGCAGTATGTGATGGGATAGAATGCTGGGAGCGCAGATGCAGTGTGTGCAGTATGTGATGGGATAGAATGCTGGGAGCGCAGATGCAGTGTGTGCAGTATGTGATGGGATAGAATGCTGGGAGCGCAGATGCAGTGTGTGCAGTATGTGATGGGATAGAATGCTGGGAGCGCAGATGCAGTGTGTGCAGTATGTGATGGGATAGAATGCTGGGAGCGCAGATGCAGTGTGTGCAGTATGTGATGGGATAGAATGCTGGGAGCGCAGATGCAGTGTGTGCAGTATGTGATGGGATAGAATGCTGGGAGCGCAGATGCAGTGTGTGCAGTATGTGATGGGATAGAATGCTGGGAGCGCAGATGCAGTGTGTGCAGTATGTGATGGGATAGAATGCAGGGAGCGAAGATACAGTGTGTGCAAGTATGTGATGGGATAGAATGCTGGGAGCGCAGATGCAGTGTGTGCAGTATGTGATGGATAGAATGCTGTGGAGCGCAGATGCAGTGTGTGCAGTATGTGATGGATAGAATGCTGGGATCGCAGATGCAGTGTGTGCAGTATGTGATGGGATAGAATGCTGGGAGCGCAGGATGTAGTGTGTGCAGTATGTGATGGGATAGAATGCTGGAGCGCAGATGCAGTGTGTGCAGTATGTGATGGGATAGAATGCTGGGGAGACGGCAGAGTACAGTTGTGTGCAGTATGTGATGGGATAGAATGCTGGGAGCGCAGATGCAGTGTGTGCAGTATGTGATGGGATAGAATGCTGGGAGCGCAGATTCAGTGTGTGCAGTATGTGATGGGATAGAATTGCTGGGAGCGCAGATGCAGTGTGTGCAGTATGTGATGGGATAGAATGCTGGGAGCGCAGATGCAGTGTGTGCAGTATGTGATGGGATAGAATGCTGGGAGCGCAGATGCAGTGTGTGCAGTATGTGATGGATAGAATGTCTGGGAGCGCAGATGCAGTGTGTGCAGTATGTGATGGGATAGAATGCTGGAGCGCAGAATACAGTGTGTGCAGTATGTGATGGGATAGAATGCTGGGAGCGCAGATGCAGTGTGTGCAGTATGTGATGGGATAGAATGCTTGGGAGCGCAGATGCAGTGTGTGCAGTATGTGATGGGATAGAATGCTGGGAGCGCAGATGCAGTGTGTGCAGTTTGTGATGGGATAGAATGCTGGGAGCGCAGATGCAGTGTGTACAGTATGTGATGGGATAGAATGCTGGGAGCGCAGATGCAGAGTGTGCAGTATGTGATGGGATAGAATGCTGGGAGCGCAGATGCAGTGTGTGCAGTATGTGATGGGATAGAATGCTGGGAGCGCAGATACAGTGTGTGCAGTATGTGATGGGATAGAATGCTGGGGAGCGCAGATGCAGTGTGTGCAGTATGTGATGGGATAGAATGCTGGGAGCGCAGATGCAGTGTGTGCAGTATGTGATGGGATAGAATGCTGGGAGCGCAGATGCAGTGTGTGCAGTATGTGATGGGATAGAATGCTGGGAGCGCAGATGCAGTGTGTGCAGTATGTGATGGGATAGAATGCTGGGAGCGCAGATGCAGTGTGTGCAGTATGTGATGGGATAGAATGCAGGGAGCGCAGATACAGTGTGTGCATATGTGATGGGATAGAATGCTGGGAGCGCAGATGCAGTGTGTGCAGTATTTGATGGGATAGAATGCTGGGAGCGCAGATGCAGTGTGTGCAGTATGTGATGGGATAGAATGCTGGGAGCGCAGATGCAGTGTGTGCAGTATGTGATGGGATAGAATGCTGGGAGCGCAGATGCAGTGTGTGCAGTATGTGATGGGATAGAATGCTGGGAGCGCAGATGCAGTGTGTGCAGTATGTGATGGGATAGAATGCTGGGAGCGCAGATGCAGTGTGTGCAGTATGTGATGGGATAGAATGCTGGGAGCGCAGATGCAGTGTGTGCAGTATGTGATGGGATAGAATGCTGGGAGCGCAGATGCAGTGTGTGCAGTATGTGATGGATAGAATGCTGGGAGCGCAGATACAGTGTGTGCAGTATGTGATGGGATAGAATGCTGGGAGCGCAGATGCAGTGTGTGCAGTATGTGATGGGATAGAATGCTGGGAGCGCAGATGCAGTGTGTGCAGTATGTGATGGGATAGAATGCTGGGAGCGCAGATGACAGTGTGTGCAGTATGTGATGGGATAGAATGCTGGGAGCGCAGATGCAGTGTGTGCAGTATGTGATGGGATAGAATGCTGGGAGCGCAGATGCAGTGTGTGCAGTATGTGATGGGATAGAATGCTGGGAGCGCAGATAGCAGTGTGTGCAGTATGTGATGGGATAGAATGCTGGGAGCGCAGATGCAGTGTGTGCAGTATGTGATGGGATAGAATGCTGGGAGCGCAGATTCATGTTGTGTGCAGCTATGTGATGGGATAGAATGCAGGGAGCGCAGATACAGTGTGTGCAGTATGTGATGGGATAAGAATGCAGGGAGCGCAGATACAGTGTGTGCAGTATGTGATGGGATAGAATGCTGGGAGGCGCAGATACAGTGTGTGCAGTATGTGATGGGATAGAATGCTGGGAGCTGCAGATACAGTGTGTTGCAGTATGTGATGGATAGAATGCTGGGAGCGCAGATACAGTGTGTGCAGTATGTGATGGGATAGAATGCTGGGAGCGCAGATACGTGTGTGCAGTATGTGATGGGATAAATGCTGGGAGCGCAGATAGCAGTGTGTGCAGTATGTGATGGGATAGAATGCGTGGGAGCGCAGATACAGTGTGTGCAGTATGTGATGGGATAGAATGCAGGGAGCGCAGATACAGTGTGTGCAGTATGTGATGGGATAGAATGCAGGGAGCGCAGATACAGGTGTGTGCAGTATGTGATGGGATAGAATGCTGGGAGCGCAGATGCAGTGTGTGCAGTATGTGATGGGATAGAATGCAGGGAGGCGGCAGATAGCAGTGTGTGCAGTATGTGATGGATAGGAATGCAGGGAGCGCAGATAGCAGTGTGTGCAGTATGTGATGGGATAGAATGCAGGGAGCGCAGATACAGTGTGTGCAGTATGTGATGGGATAGAATGCTGGGAGCGCAGATACAGTGTGTGCAGTATGTGATGGGATAGAATGCTGGAGCGCAGATACAGTGTGTGCAGTATGTGATGGGATAGAATGCAGGGAGCGCAGATACAGTGTGTGCAGTATGTGATGGGATAGAATGCAGGGAGCGCAGATACAGTGTGTGCAGTATGTGATGGGATAGAATGCTGGGAGCGCAGATAGCAGTGTGTGCAGTATGTGATGGGATAGAATGCAGGGAGCGCAGATACAGTGTGTGCAGTATGTGATGGGATAGAATGCAGGGAGCGCAGATACAGTGTGTGCAGTATGTGATGGGATAGAATGCAGGGAGCGCAGATACAGTGTGTGCAGTATGTGATGGGATAGAATGCTGGGAGCGCAGATACAGTGTGTTGCAGTATGTGATGGGATAGAATGCTGGAGCGCAGATACAGTGTGTGCAGTATGTGATGGGATAGAATGCTGGGAGCGCAGATACAGTGTGTGCAGTATGTGATTGGGATAGAATGCAGGGAGCGCAGATACAGTGTGTGCAGTATGTGATGGGATAGAATGCAGGGAGCGCAGATACAGTGTGTGCAGTATGTGATGGGATAGAATGCTGGGAGCGCAGATAGCAGGTGTGTGCAGTATTGTGATGGGATTAGAATGCTGGGAGCGCAGATACAGTGTGTGCAGTATGTGATGGGATAGAATGCTTAGGAGCGCAGATGCAGTGTGTGCAGTATGTGATGGGATAGAATGCTGGGAGCGCAGATAAGTGTGTGCAGTATGTGATGGGATAGAATGCTGGGAGCGCAGATGCAGTGTTTGCAGTATGCTGATGGATAGAATGTCTCGGAGCGCAGATACAGTGTGTGCAGTCATGCCTGACTGGGAATAGAATGCTTAGGAGCGCAGATACAGTGTGTGCAGTATGTGATGGATAGAATGCTGTGGAGCGCAGATACAGTGTAGTGCAGTATGTGATGGGATAGAATGCTGGGAGCGCAGGATACAGTGTGTGCAGTATGTGATGAAGGATAGACCACATGCTAGGGAGCGCAGTACAGTGTGTGCAGTATGTGATGGGATAGATGATGCTGGGAAGGCGGCAGATGCAGTGTGTTCTGTGATTTTGCTCTTTTGGAGAAAGCTTCTCGATCTGAATTGTTAGTTTAAAGTTCCAGTAGTCCCCATCTGTCCTGGAGAATTGCAGGTTGGTTGTAAAGTGTGATACATTTTTACCAACCAACAATTATCATCATAGATTACATTATGTGTGCAGAGCTTTCCAAACCTCACGGGTCA